>NW_006911913.1:601363-604261 GCF_000338995.1 Bipolaris sorokiniana ND90Pr
GAAGGCCTATGGACGTCCACGCCAGAAGGTAATGATCATCGCGGGGCGAGGATCACGTGATTGACATCACGCCAAGACGACCGTCAGACGCTAGTATGTGATGGCAGCAATCCTTTGATGGCAGCCATCAGGACATCAGGCCAAGCAACGGAAAAGTCGTGATGGCAGTGATGGCAGGACTGGAAGCAATGAGGATATAAGGATGGATGGATTTCATTATTACTCTCGTTGTGGTCAACTCAAATTATACTTTCTTACTAGTATTCTTTACTTCACAAGATAGTTACATGTTAGTCTATTGAATAGATTAGCGTTGTCAAACCCCGGTTACATCCATAACTCTTTTCCACTACGAATCGCCAGACAACTCTCACGGAGCTAGTCCCTATTCCTACTCGCCCTAACCCGGATCGAGCCAGAGAAGTATTAGCACCCAACCCCGTGTAACATATACCTAACTAAGGAGCTAGACGAAACCCTTAGCGACCTAGACCTATACGAAGAAGTAAGATAAGCTACTAATAAGGTCTTTAAGCTAGTATAAGAGGTAATAGGACTCTAAGACTTTAAGTAGAACGCACTACTACTAACAGATTAACAGGTTAAAAGGGCAGAAGTACTATACTACCTAAGAAACTAATAGTGCTAGATTTACAGAACTAATATATACTAAGCTAACGATTATAACATCGATAGACGAGTCACAATCTTAGAACCCTAAGCAGATAAGATTGCCTATAGGGCTGCCCAGGAACAACCTAGGTTTAAGGAACCTAATAACGAGGAGATACCTTAGACGTTTAAGGAACAAATAGAGTAATATGAGCGCCTATGTTAGGTCGACTACCTAAGACAGTATAATTACTACTTAAGAAAGCGAGAAGAGACTAGAGATAACGAGGACGATTACTACTATACTAATCTATAGCATAATGAGTGTTGAGTACGATATTACTACATACACCAGCCCAGAGAAAAGGAAGCCTATAAAGAGCTATACTAGATTAAGTGCACGATTGATTACTAGTTCTATAAGGAACAGCGACAGAAAGCTAGAAGGGTAGACGACTACTACTATAGCACGATTTCCGTAGAAGAATGCATAGCAAAGAACTATAGAATGCATAGGGCCTAAGTACGGGAAACGCTAGTAGAGTATAGTAAACTCCTATAGACGCATTACAGGAAAGGTTACGCTATGCACTAATAATAGTTTGAGAATGCTCAACAGGTAGATAACTACTACCATAGCACCCTACTAGCAAATATTTATAAGGCAAAGAATTACCTAATTTATAAAAGCAGGAAGCTAGAACTAAGAAAGAGAACTACGCAATGGAAGATACCTTATAAGAATATCTATTAGAGCTTCTACTACAACGACTAGTGTATAATACACTATTCCACCAAGACAGGCGAAGGCTACTTCCTAAAGAAGAAGGGAAGCAGGCAGTTAAAAAACTAAGATGCCACTAAGGATAGGGTCACGCTAGCAAAGGCAGTCCTAAAATAACCCTTAAGCAAGTACAGGAAGTGAGAGTAAAAGAGTTATAATTAAAAGCTATAGTACTTATAGACGGACATAAGGTGTTAGCGCTTATAGATAGTAGGGCAGCACGAACCGTCATATCTCCACGAGTAGTAGAAGAAAACAACATACTCTATTAGAATAAGAAGATACTAATACGAGTAGTATTAGCCGACGACAGTCCCACAACATACAGAAACGGCTAGATTTAACTTAAGACTAAGGTAGTAACGTTACGCCTAGCTAGTTAAAAAAGCTAAGAAAAGATTAGTATTATAGATCTTAGAGAGACTGAGATAATAATTAGCTACGATTAGTTGTTAAAGCATAACCCTACCATTAATTAGTAAAAGAAGATATTACTTAGCTAAGAGCCTATATATAAGGTTGCTAGAGTACGACACGAGATACGCCTAACGAATTAGCGCGCAACCTAGAATAGAAGATTTAGCATAATCTTACTATATAAGATCGCGAGAATCTATGCGAAGGACCCTTAGAGTATAAAAGTTATTTAGATACGGCAGATCGCGACTATAAAAGAAGGATTGGTACTATAGTTAACGATTCCAACAGAATACTAAACGGACGAGTTTAGAGAACTGTTTAAGAAAAATAAGGCAACGGACCTAGCAGACTATTAGAATTAAGATCACGAGATTATCCTTAATAAAGGAGCTAAGTTAAGCTTAGAACTAATATACCCTATAGCGCCTAAGTATAATACTAAGCTGCGGGATTACATCTAAAAGAACTTAAAAAAGGGATTTATCTAACTAGGATTAGGCCTAATAGCCTTACCTATCTTATTTGTAAAGAAACCTAATAGGAAGTAGCAACTATATATTAACTTTAGAAGGTTAAATAGTATAACTTAGAAGAACTAATATCTCTTACTACTTATTACAGAGCTTATAGATCGACTCTAGAGAGCTAAGTGTTACAAGTAACAAGAAGGATTCTTTCCTTGACAAATGACGAGATGGCTGCGAGCCTAGGGACGTCCACGTCAAAAGGTAATGGACATTGCGGGGCTCGGAGTCACGTGATGTGCCATCCCGCCAAGGCTGGCCATCCGGGATGGCAGTGCATAAAGGGATGGCAGCGCCATCCCAGACCTCCCGCCAAGATGGGATGGACGGGATGGCAGGACTGGAAGCAATGAGGATATAAGGATGGATGGATTTCATTATTACTCTCGTTGTGGTCAACTCAAATTGTACTTTCTTACTAGTATCTTTACTTAACAAGATTGTCACAAGTTAGTCTATCAAATAGATTAGTCTTGTCAAACCCTCCTTAAGCACGCCAACTCCACTGCATCGCCAGACAAGCCTCACGGAACACTAACGTAATACTCACCTGCCTTA
>NW_006911913.1:611273-749471 GCF_000338995.1 Bipolaris sorokiniana ND90Pr
CTCGTTCCTTGCTCTATTACACGATCAGCACGGGAATAACGCTCTTCGTTCGACTTTTGAGCGCGAACACGGGTGCGGGAAGACGGGACCTTGGGCATGGTTAGGAAGGCTGGAGTCAGGAAGGAACGGTTACAATGGCCCGGGGCCTACCGACCTTATATGCAGCCAGCGATTCAACACGCGGCACGGCGAAACGATATTCCAGGGTATCGGGACGATAGCCCTAAGAAGGGAGGTAATGTTACAAGTAACAAGAAGGATTCTTTCCTTGACAAATGACGAGATGGCTGCGAGCCTAGGGACGTCCACGTCAAAAGGTAATGGACATTGCGGGGCTCGGAGTCACGTGATGTGCCATCCCGCCAAGGCTGGCCATCCGGGATGGCAGTGCATAAAGGGATGGCAGCGCCATCCCAGACCTCCCGCCAAGATGGGATGGACGGGATGGCAGGACTGGAAGCAATGAGGATATAAGGATGGATGGATTTCATTATTACTCTCGTTGTGGTCAACTCAAATTGTACTTTCTTACTAGTATCTTTACTTAACAAGATTGTCACAAGTTAGTCTATCAAATAGATTAGTCTTGTCAAACCCTCCTTAAGCACGCCAACTCCACTGCATCGCCAGACAAGCCTCACGGAACACTAACGTAATACTCACCTGCCTTAGTGCGGACCAGGATAGAGAAGTATAGACCTATACCCCGTGTAACACTAAGTAGTTTACGAAGTTTAACGTTTAGGAAGGATTTTACTAAATTAGAATTAAAGAAGGTTATAAGTAGATAATAGTATTTAAAACAAAGTACAGACTCTTTAAATATATAGTTATGCTATTCGGATTAACGAATGCGCTAGTAACCTTTTAATTAGTTATTAATAACGCACTCTACGAATACCTTAGAATCTTTATTACCGCGTATCTAGACGATATACTAGTGTACTCTAGCAGCACACGCGAAGAACATACTAAGTATATTAAGAAGGTTCTACGAAAGCTTAAGAAATACAAGCTATATCTTTAACTAGAAAAGTGTGAATTTCACATATAGAAAACAGAATTCCTTAGATTTATTATATTAACTAAAGGAGTAAAAATAAACCTAAAGAAGATATAAACTGTATAGGAATAGCTAATACCTAAAATAGTTAAGAATATTTAATCCTTCTTAAGATTTGCGAATTATTATTAAAAGTTTATTAAAGATTATTTAAAGATCACAGCACCCCTTATAGAAGTAACAAAGAAGGAAATAGGTTTTAAATAGAAATAGAAATATTAAGAGGCTTTCGATTGAATTAAGCAGATATTCCTAGAGGCGCCAGTACTTAAGATATACAGCCCTTAACGACCTACCAAAGTTAAGACCAACGCGTCTAACTATGCACTTAGAGCTGTATTATCATAGTAGTGCCTAGATAAAAAATAGAGACTAGTATTCTACTATTCACGAAAGTTCTCAGAAGTAGAACTTAACTACGATGTTCACGATAAGGAACTACTTAGAGTAGTTGATGCCTTTAAATAATAGGAAGTGTACCTACTAGAACTCCCCAAACAGATCGAGGTTTTTACTAATTACTAGAACTTAACGAGTTTTATAATAACGAAAAAACTTAACTAATAATAAGTATAATAGATAGAAACGCTAGCCTAGTTTAACTTTAAGATTACGCACCGCGCAGAGACGCTTAATAGAGCAGTAAACGCTTTAAGTAGAAGGTCTAATTTACGCGAAGAGAGTTATAAAGAACTATATAACGCCTTACTTAAGACAATGCCCAATAGCAGTCTAAAGTACAACTAGCTAGAACTAGCTAAAGTAGCTAAGATAGCTGAGCAAGTGGAAACACTTAAATAACAATAGCAGGAAAAGGCAACGCTATAGCAACAAATACTAGAATACCCGCCGGAAGTAATAAATAATAGAAGAGAACTTAAAGCTCTAAGAGAAGGTATACAGACATACGTACCCCCTTATATAAGAGCCGAACTCATTAAGACACTACATAAGTCCCTAGAATACGGACATATAGCAGCAGACGAAATAGTTAGGCGACTAAAAAGAATATTTAAGATACTACGCTTGCGAGCAAAGGTGTAGGAAATACTAGGTAACTATTTAGCATATCACTAGAATAAGCCTAAGAGATATAAGCTCTACGGCCTATTACAACCTCTATAGCCACTATCTAGACTATAGACAAGTATAATAATAGACTTCATAGTAAAGCTCCTAAGATCGTTAGAACTAAGATCAGCTCAATTTTGCGATACAATCCTAGTAATTATAGACTAATTAACTAAGATAGCGAAATTTATACCTATAGAAGAGACTATTATAGCAGATAAATGCGCGTATAAGGTTATAAAGGTACTAGTATTAGAGCATAGGATATCTAAAGAGTTTATTACTAATCGTGATAAACTATTTACGTCTAAATACTAGAGTATATTTCTAGTAAAGTTAGGTATTAAAAAGAAGCTTTTAACAAGCTTTTACCTAGAAATAGATAGCTAGATAGAACGAACGAACTAGATATTAGAACAGTATCTATAGATATACGCTAATAAGCTGTAGGATAACTAGGTAGAACTACTACTAATAGCGCAATTAGCCTATAATAGTACGAAATTAGTAATAACGAAGCATTCGCCGCACTACGCGAACTACGGATATAAGCTAACTGCTTATTAAGATCTAAGAGATATTAAAAGTATCGCGGTAGAAGCAGATAATAAAGCGAAACTTATGCGAGAATTATATGAAGAATTAAGTAAAAATATAGCTTAACGAAACCTTACAATATCTAAAGTAGTAAATAAGTAAAGGATTAAGGGACTAACCTTTAAGAAGGGGGATAAAGTTTTCCTATTAAGATAAAATCTGAAAACTAAACGACTATATAGAAAATTAGATAACCTCTAAATAGAACTATTTAAAATCTTAGAGGAAATAGGAAAAGTAAACTATAAGTTAAAACTTCTATAAGGTATACAAATCTACTCTATCTTTTATAAAAAACTTCTAGAACTAGTACCTTTAGATACTAAGCTAGTAATAGATATAGAGCTCGAAGACGACGAGTACGAGGTCGAGGAAATTAAGGACCTATAGAAAATTAGTAGTTAGTAGAAGTACTTAGTTAAGTAGTAAGGATAGCCTAAAAGCTATAACACTTAGGAATCTAAAGGAAATCTGACGAACTGTAAGTCACTAGTACGAGAATACTACTAGAAGTACCTAAAGAAGCGAGGGGGAGCCTCTCGAAGAGGAAGAAATAATTAAAAGAAGAATTGTAGTAATTAGCCTATAACCCGCCTAGATTAGCTGATGGTTTAGATAGCGATGGTTCGACAGTAGAAGGATTAGTACTAGGGGCTGAGTTCCCCGCAACCTACTCTTTTGCGCGCTCTAACTCTTTTAGTACCGCCAAATCACGATAAGTAAATGAATGCTCTTACTCTTCAGCCTCTAGAAGCTTAACCTTTCTTTAAGCTAATTGCGCCTCTAATTGGGTAATCTTAAGACGCTTCTAACGCTTTTCTCGCTAAACCTTCTTCTAATCTTTATTAGAAATAAAAAGGCTACACTCCGCCTTTACGGCAATATAACTAGCGTACTGCCTAGACGCTATGTTAATAAAATAACGAAGACTCTTCTCTTTATAACGGTCGCACTTAGTAACTATTTCTAAGCCAGCGCTTTCTACCTTTACGGCACGAAACTAGCGCTTCTTAGTTAAAGTGTACTTTCGAGACTAATGGGGAGGTTAGACCTTAGGTATAGTTAGGAAGGCTACGAGGCAGAGACGGCTATAATGAGTGGACGGGCTCTAACCTTATATGTAGCCGACGTCTTAACACGCAGTACGGGAAAATAATATTCTAGAGTATTAAGACAATAGCTCTAAGAGGGGAGGTAATATTATAAGTAATAAGAAGGATTCTCTCCTTAATAAGTAATAAGATGGCTAAAGGCCTATAAACGTCTACGTTAGAAGGTAATAATCATTACGGGGCTAGGTCACGTGATGTGCCATCCCGCTAAGGGTAACTATCTAAGGGATGGTAGGGCGCCTTAGGATAGCAGCTATCCCCAATATCATAACTATCCTAGGGATGGCAAGGAAGGAAGGGATAGTAGGACTGGAAGTAATGAGGATATAAGGATAGATGGACTTTATTATTACTCTTATTATAGTTAACTTAAATTGTACTTTCTTACTAGTATCTTTACTTAACAAGATTGTTATAAGTTAGTCTATTAAATGTAACGGCGCAGGCAAGACTACTCGGATCAGTATCGGCGGTAGTGTCACTCAGAGGCATATGGGAGTGCGTGGGACATCAAACGAGCCTTAATTCGAATAGACACCTATAGGCCTTGTACGAAAGGATATCAAAAATCTATCGAGCTACGGTATGGAGAAGGTGGGGTTTTATATCAGCAGATCTGCCCTCGGCTAGTGCGTGCCCATGTTCGGATCCCTTTCGGATGTTAGTTCAGTGTGTACTCGAACCGTTACATTAAATAGATTAGTCTTGTTAAACCCTCCTTAAGTACGCCAACTCCACTGCATCGCCAGACAAGCCTCACGGAACACTAACGTAATACTCACCTGCCTTAGTGCGGACTAGGATAGAGAAGTATAGACCCATACCCCGTGTAACACTATCCAGATCGCTGCCCAAATTTGAATAGTTATATCCCGAGCTATTTTAAAAAGTATAATTAGTAATTAAATATAAAACTATCGTTATAATATTAAAACTTATTTAAATAATATAATAGAATAATAAAAAATTAAAATAACTTACTAGTATTTCTAGTAGAAACTAGATTTCTACTAAGCCGTTGATTTCCTCGTTTTCTAAAGTATTCTGAACGAGATCCGTGTCCCCGTTGTATTCCACACTCGTCAGAATAGATAGTCTTAGTATAATCTTAATTAGTAATCTGAGCTAGGCTCTCCTTAGCCTATACTAGTCTCTTTTAGGCTTTTTTAGCGTTTAAAATTAGTTTTTTTGTCGATTTATTTAACGTCCAACCTTCAGCCTTTAAAGCCCGTTGAAGCGTTCTAGTTGAGATATCTAAATTATTTTCTTTTAATAATCTAGAATTTGTTTTCTTAGGGCTTCTAATTATGTCTCTATTAATAACTCTTTTAGCTCTTGTAGAAAGCTCTAGATTTCTTCCTCTTTTAGCTCGTTCTTGGCAGATTTTTATATTTTTTTTCTTTTTAATCCGTCGAATAGCGTCGTAGATAGATTGTAGTTTTTTTTAGAAATAATTTACAATAGATTAGATTAGGATTTTAGCTTACAAAAAACGGTCAATTTCAGCTTCAAACTTAGAAAATTTCGAATCCATAGTAGAGAAATAGAAGAAAAGAAGGTGTATAGTAAGAAGATATTAATTTATACTATAATGTTACTAATAAATTAGTCAGATATAGCTTACGTAATCAACCTATTAAATTATAAATCTTCAGCTTTTAAAAGATATATATTAGCTATATCTAACTAAGGTACATATATATAAAGATTATATAGTCTAATATACTATATATAGAAACTATAGTATAATATCTATTTAATAAAAAGAAATTACTATTTTTAGTTCTTAGTTTTTTTTCTCTTATATTTTTGGTTTATTTTAGCTAACAAAAAGGCTGACTTACAGTCACGTGACTACCCTATACTAAACTAGGACATCTTGGCTTTAAAATGCATTAACCCGTTTTAGGATAGCTTTTCTAGTTATTAAGTAATAAATGTTTAAAAACGACAACTTTTTGGATTTGGACTTTTTTTTGTCACCCCACTGTATTATACCTGTTATAGTCGATCATTCTCGATTGAAGCCTCGTGGCGTTATCTCGCGGTATATCTCGTAACTATCTCGCCCTAACCTAGACCAAGACTGGGAAGTATATCCTAGACCACGGGTAACATAAAGCTTAGCGGCCTTGACCCTCAAGATGGATCCACGACAAACGGCGGGGTAGACATATATCCTACATCTTAATTTCCTGTGGCTGCATATAACTATCGTATTTTACATTCTACTGCAAACTGCCTTGCACTGACAACTCGAACCAATCACGTGAAAAACAACACACTAAACTAGCGATATAATTACAAGTTGGAGAGAAGATCCTATACTTGGCAAATGACATGACAGTATTGTTGGCGAAAATGTCACGATTCTGCAAGTTTCATTCGCTGAACGAAGTAAAAACACGTCAGCGCCATAGCCAATCGTGACAACTCGTCATTTCGCATAGCAAGAAACAACAAAGTCAAAAACTCAATATGCGAAAAAGAAAATAGCGAAATCCAAGAGAGAAAAAAAAAACATATAGTCATAGTGTTTCCCCGGGGTTGAGATAAATATAGCATTATCACACTTTTTCTTCTTTCCTCTGGCGCCAAAAAAAAGAGGACAAGAGAGAAACATCACAAAGAACACAAAGACTCAATTCTCTGCGCAAAAGATCAACAGAAGCCTCATTCCACACACTCTATCCCAACATGATAATCTTTTTTCCCCACAAGAATCTCCCCCCTCCACACTTGCCCTCCCCCCATGTCCGCCCAGCAGCAGTAGCAGCAGCCCCCCCCGCATACCGAGAAACCTCGCGCGGGCAGAGCGGACGAACACGCACACAAATGAAAGTAAGGCTGCCCGTCCCATTCGATCGGAACCAAAGCGAGCAAGTTTAAACCCTCGTGACCTGGGTGTGTGATGTCCCAAAGCGGTAAGCCGTTGATATGGTGGTGGGGGGGAGGGCGCCCCCATTACTCAGTGGGGCAAACCGTCCGTTCCATTGCGCAAGATGTGAGCATGAGAGCACCTCGGTTCCGCTTTTCCGCCCTGGGATCCCGCAACGCAAGTGCAAGCAAAAAAAAAACGCACGAGGCTGCACGCCGCACGCACACAGAAAAGGGTTGTTATGTCATGTGATGCCATGGCGAATGCCAATGCTCAATGCCATGCCCGCCAATGCTCCATGCCAATGGGGGAGGAGGGGAAAGAAGGGAAGCGAGAGAAAGGGCTAACCACACAGCACGCGCGAGTAGTGAAATTTCTGATGGCTTGGGAGCATAATGCGGAGAAAAACGACATGCATGTAGGGTTTGTCTTGGTGCCGATTCTGATACGCCGAGGCCGCCCGGCCCGTACCTGTGTGGCCATTTTTGGGCCTTGCAACTTGTGGCAAGGCCAGAATATGTAGGGGAGCGGAGAAAGCACATTCCTTTCCTCTTGCTCTCTCTTCTCTGTCTCGCTCGCTTCCTGTATATGTTACGAGATTCATGCACTAGCGAGGTACATGGCATCTAACCGAGGGCGTTGAGTGCATCAAGCCCTCTAGCAATGTATTGAGAGTACTCCTACTCGGCATGCTTGCGGAAGGGTTAGCGGGTACGATGATTTCTTGTTGGGGGTGATTAGTTCCAAAAACCCCAGTTGCCCATCGGCTTCTGAACAGAATGCCCTGGTAAGATGCAGTGTAGTCGGACGGGCTTTGCTATGAGGACACAAGGGCACAAAAGGGAATAGCGCCGTGTCCGAGTTTTTTTTCTTCCTTCCATGTCGTGCCGACGACTGGGTCTTGTTACCCCACGCACGTGTGGGAATAAGCAGTGGAGAAAGAAGGGCCGAACGTGCTTGAGCTGGAAAAGACGTAATGCCCAGTCGATTAACCCCGAAGGCGATGATGCAACGATTCGGTGAGCAAAAGAGCGGGCGGCCGGACAGCATCATCATCAATTACGTCGTTTGTTGTCACTTGTTGCTGTTCAGTTTTACCGCCTCGAAAAACAAACGAATGCGCAAAGGGGTGGTGACGGACTGGGCAGAACAATCGCGGTGAGAGAGGGCATAACGCAATGCGACGCGTGTGTGGCATGGGGGTACAAAGCGCGTGTTTGACGGTCATTGGGGGTGATGGTGCGTGCAGGCAGTGTAAAAGATGGGCGGCCAATCAACAAGTGTGAGTGAGGCTCGGTGCCCGCACCCGTACCAACGCCCGTGGGTAATAGCTCCCGAGACCCCAAGGTCCCTGATCGCACGCCTCCTGCCGCTGTTGCAAAACAAATTTAACTTTCGGAACAAAAACAACACGGGCGATCATTAGACATGCCATTAACAACTCTTGATATGTAGATGTAGATTTGATCATTCTCGACTATTGCGTATGCATGCGCCTGTAGTTCAAAAAGTGCATTTTTGGGTGCGGCCAATTACCATACAAACAAAAAACCATACCATGTCATGACGAT
Organism: Bipolaris sorokiniana ND90Pr; assembly: GCF_000338995.1. Lineage (NCBI taxonomy): Eukaryota > Fungi > Ascomycota > Dothideomycetes > Pleosporales > Pleosporaceae > Bipolaris > Bipolaris sorokiniana. Next base: position 619,566 of record NW_006911913.1, read on the forward strand.
ACGAAAAAGCAATGTCGGAAGTTCTGTCGCCATGACGAAATGCCGAAATCATTGTCAATGGATTCTATCGGACGAGTCCCACCCAATGCATGTAGTAGACCAAAAGAAATAATGCCAGATCCCGGCACCAAGACATGGAACCAGTCCGAGGGTTCTTACATGGAAATAACGCCAGGGAAATGCAATGACAAGAATAGTTCAGACGTATCAAATATTGACAGTGAAGAAAAGGTAAAGGTGGATGCAGGGGTATTAGTCGGGTCTGGCGAGAATGGCAGCCACGGCGTCACACGGGGCGCAGGGCTGGATTTTGCGTTTCGGCTCCTCAGGAGCAGGAGCAGGAGGCGGACATACGCACTCGTCCTCGTCGGAGCTGGAGGCTGAGGCCCGGTGCGCTTGGGAGAGTCCCGAGGCGTCTTTTGGCACAAAGTAGGACCCGCTACGTTCGTATTGTGGCGTGCTCGATCCTTCAGCAGAGAGGAATACTGATGCACGTCTGGAAAAGTGGCCGCTCGATAGCTCGTCGTCGCACGAAGGGTACGCGGTGCCCCAAAAAGGCAGCTTTGGCGGAGTTCCTTGGCCGTTGTATGGCACGTAGATGGATCCACCGCGCGGTCTCAAGAATGGGCTCGGGTCGTCAAAGTCTTCAAACGGACTCTCTCCTGCACTCTTGTCTGATTCTTCTTTGGTGGCCTCGAGGTGTGATCTCTGTAGCGCCATTTCGAGCTCTTCGGCTGAAAATGGCTGCGAAGCTTGACGGGTGCGATCTGATCCAGTAGCAGGCCTCGATGATTGGCGGCCATCGCTAGTTCGAATAGCGCCTTGTGACTGCTTGCGGCGAGCATCGCGAGGATCCTCGGTGGGATTGCGAGAGAGGCCGACTAGGCCAGGTTAGTATGATATCTGCCATGTCCACGAGGCGTTGCACATACCATTCAGGACGTCACCTTCGTCGTCAGATGCCTCTTTGATATTGGCGGGCCTGTCATCGCCAGCAATGCTGGCACCAATGCCGCTATCTACCCACTCAGACTCGGGGTCGTAGTCTGAGGCACAGCTGCCCCTTCTACTGCGGTGCATGCTGCGGCTGCGGCTGCGTCGCCTAAAGCTGCTCCTACGGCTGGGAAGCCTGCTTCCCATGGGTGAGTACAGCGAAGCGTTGCTGTGTCTGCGCCATGCAGTCGAAAAGCTAAAGGCCTCGAGTTTCTTCTTGTGCTCTGGGTCGACGGCACGGCGGTACTTGAGCGGAGGCATCTTCTCTCCAGGCTTGTAAAAGTCGGACTCTGGCTCTTCTGGCTTTGCGTTCCTGTGGGAGCCAGCCGTGAGTACACGCTTTAACCTTGTGCGTAGGTGGCCGGGCATTGTGGGCGGGTGGAGTGATTAGATTACTGTGTGGTGGTGGTGTTTGTGGTGTGGGAGGGTGTGGGAGGGTGTGGAGGGAGGGGATGTGCGCAGAAGAAGAAGGCAGTTGGAAGGGCGAAGCGATATGATGTCGGGCGCAGTGAGGCTGATTCGGTGTGGGGGCGTGACACAGACGCTGAGGAAGCCCTAGGCCTGATTGGAGGGCGGGCCACAGATAGAGAGACGGAGACTGGGCTGAGACTGGGACTGGGACAAGTGCCTCGTCAGGCGGTTGCAGTTGCAGACTGGGGAAGCGGAGGGGGTTATAGCAGAGCAGATGGCACCCAAGCCCGTGTATGACGGGCAGCGGGTGGGCTGCAGGGCGAAGCTAGAAGAAAACGCGGAGGGGCGCCGCGCTTGGCCGGCTGCACTCTAACGTATGGATGGATGGAGAGTAGGTGGTGTATGGATGAGCTACTGACGCGACGGTGCTGGGGGGGGGAGGTTAGTGACCAGGGCTGGCAGCACCTCTGGGCCAGCCAGGGAGAAGCGAAGGGGTAGGGGGGGGTTTGCGTGGGAGGGCGGCCAGGGTGATGGTGCAAGCGAGGGGCTGGCGGTAGAAGTTTTCTAGAAAGGCAGGCAGGCGCGAAAAGCGCAGGCTGTCGGAAGCCGTCGGCCGACAGCATTTCCACTGTTCCATCGTTCGACTGTGGGCCAGACTGGCTGAAGCGTGAGCGCTAGGCTGCTGGGGGGGTGAACTGCCGTTGGCTATGCAGCCATGGTTTGCCACTGTTGCCCGTAATTCGCGCATTGCTTTTGCTCAAGCCCTCTCTAAACCTACCACCCACCCTCCGAGCCACCCTCGTGTCGAGTCGATGCTCCGTCCTGTTGCTGTTGCTGTCCTCCACCTGCAGCCGCTGTCAAGATCGACTTTGCGGGCGCACATTGCCTGAAGATCATGGATGCGTCTGCTGGATATACGGTACGGACACAAATATCCAGAGTGCCTACTCTATCTACAAATATAACATAGTACGGCTGAGAGTGCATGTACACATACGCCCTTTGGTGGTGGCAGTAACAGCCAAATGTAACCTCTACAAGACATCAGTGCCACCCTGACACAGCTACACACAATGTTCCCACGGTTGGTTGTCCATGTCGCACCGGACAAGCCCGTGCTGGGAATAGGCACTCGACTGAGCTGGACCGTACTCGAACTGCACCGGACGGATGGCTCACTAACATGACGCCGCCCCACATCCCTCAAATCCCATCTCCTTTTTACCCCATGTATGGTAATACACACACGCCTGCACCCAGTAATAGGGTGCGGCCCAGCGCTGGACAGTAGTCACTCTTTGGGCGCTGCATCGCCCAACCGACGCAACAATCGCTGCAAATGGTAACGAGGCGCCCCGGCCTACCCATCGCTGCATCACCACAGCCGTCGGAGCGGCCGTCGTGATTGGCAGGCGCGCCTCTAGCCGCTGCACCTACCCAGCTACCCCAACAATGACCTCATAGGCGTCGGCCTGCTCGACACCAAACACCAAACATCGTCATGACTTGACCTCACCAGCTGTGCCCTGTTTCTCCCAACTTCCACTCATAACAATTAATACCACTATTCTGGTAATTTGCTTCCCTCGCTTGTGCTGACCCTTGAATCCCTCCGAGCATTGAAGCCCACCATCCTTCAGACCCTGGCCCAACACACGGCCCACAACTGTCAATATGGACAAGATCAAGAACGTCCTGTGTGTAGACAAAGCAGCCGCCGCCGCCATCTCCTTCTTATAGCTAACCCATCGTCAGTCACGGACACAAAAAGGACCAGGGTCAGGACGTCACTCATGACCCTCATCAGCCTGCATCCACCAACGAGACGTCGGTATTCCCATCATTCCACCGACACAGCGTCGCTAATACAAAACACAGTCAGCAACACCCCACCCACGATGAAATTTCCAGCAGCCGCCAAGGCAAACATGCCCCTCCTGGTCAGCCGCTATACAATATCAAAACTACGTCTGGTGCTCCCTATACCGAGTTAGCCAAGCCAGGTACTTTGGAACGGCTTCAAGGTCACAACTCTCATGGGAAACCAGAGCAAATCGGCACAGATGGCCCACTCGACACTGATAAGGTACAATCTCCAGTCAACAATGGCGCATCTCCTGCGGGAGCCCTTCGTCCCGATCCTCACCCACATGGCCACACTCAAGAGGCTAGTATTGCTAGCATCAAGAGCGGAGTCATTGGTTTTGGTCCGACAGAATCCCAGGGACATGCAGCCATGTCAATGCACAACCCCACTCAAAGCAACATGACCGAGGGCCAAGTAGTCGGAGGCGGAAGTCCTGGCACTGCCGGAATGACTCAAGGCAAAAGTGTACAGCCAAGTGGAGGTCCTGAAACACATCCCCGTACGTAGATGCTTCTTTGACTTCAATATACTAGTTTCAACCACGAGTTCTGACAATGAATTTTAGAGACGAGTGTAGTTGATAATCCGCCAGTTGGTACTACTGTTTCCAGCTACACGGACGAACAGCAGCCCTTCGAGAATACTCTGCGTCAGGAGAGTTACATTAATGATACTGATCGATCATTTCCGCTTGCTGGTGGTGTGGCATCTAACCCACAGGAAAGCCCAAACCATGGAAGCCATGGACGCAAGGGACTTGCTGGAGCGGCGGCTGCCGCAACTGTTCTCGGAGCCTCCCACGCCATCTCCAAGTCGGAAGAAAAAGACGTCAAACGTCAAGGCGCCGAAACTCATCAAGCTACATACGGAGATGCTCCGTCGGCTACTACCCCGTCTACGACTGTCCCGCCAAGCACTGTATGTACACTACTCACTTATTCGTTTCATCTGACTCGACAAAAATCTAACAATCACGTAGACTCAAACAGGTTCGGGCATTCCGAGCCAGCCAGAATCTAGCCACCATTATACAGGAATTACCGCAGCTACTGCTGTTGCCTCTGGTTCTTCCTTACCTCTATCATCCACTCAAGAGAAGAGAATTGAGACTGACAACAACGGAACTATTCTTCCCACGACTGAGCCGATTGGCGACTGTGAACGCCCAATCATCCCACGGCTTGAGTCGCGACATAGGCATATTCCTGGCGAATATATTGCTACACCAAGCGATGAGTCTAACCTGTTTCTGCACTATGATCCTGTAATCGAATCAACATCCAACCACGCAGATGCGAATGAACCCGTTCAAGCTCCCTCTGTGGCTACCGTCTTAAATTCGGAGGAGCCCCCCGAGGACCCTGTTTCTACCACTGGAACCCACGAGCTGAGGCACACCGGAACGCTTGAAGAGCCAAGACCAAAGTCCGCTGGTGACAACCATCATACCCGTGATGTTGCAATGGCTGGTGGTCTTCTTGCTGGAACCGCAGGCCTAGGAGCTCATGCAGCATCTAAAGATCACGAAGCTCGGGATACCGAAAGCAGATCACTACTATACGAAGACTCTCAACCATACAGTGGCAAGGGACTCGACCCACGTGTTTTGGGAGACGAACTCAAGATGGAGGAGCAACGTTTTAACCCCCATGCTAAGGCTCACCATGGCAGTGATCCAACCATATCTGGCCCTCCAGTATTGCATGATCCTTCTCGCGACTCTACTCTAGCCGGTGTTGGTGCTACTCATCATGGGGCTCAAGACGCAGTGGATGTGTATAGTAGCCATAAGATGACGCAGCTTGGTGCATCCATGCCTGAGCAGCGATATGACCCTACTGCTTCCAGTGCTCGAGCCTCCAACCCCATTGCGCCTAGGAGTCAATATGACTACAACAACCCTACCATCCTGGGCAATGTCAATCAAACTGACCCAAATGACCATGTCAACAGGAATGCCGCCTTCACTGGTGCTGGCTTGGCTGGCGCCGCCTTGGGTGCTGGAGCTTACACTCGCGAGCCGCATGCTCATGACGCTCAAGACTTGTCACTCCGTCAAAAGGAAGATTATGCTTCACATGCGCAGGGAGGGCCAGTTGCTCAGCCTATGCATTCCACCCAGGATACTTCACAGACTTCCTGGCCTCTGCGTGACAGCCCTACTCATGTATCGGGTCCCACTCAGGGCACCATTGCGCTGCATAACACACACGTTCAAGATCCTGACATTCAATCATATGGTGCTGTTCAGGATCCAGTCCACAAAGGACACGACACTCGCAATGCTGCCCTTCTAGGTGGTGCTGTGGGAGCAGCAGGACTCGGCAGTGCAGCATACGCCAATGATCGTCATCAAGATCAAGACCGTCGTGAATCCAATGACCATCTCAAGAAGACATCTCTTGACCATGAGAAGGGACAACATCATCGTGAAAGGGACTTTGACAAGGAAAACGAGACGGAAGAAAAGAAAAAGCACAGATTGTTGGGCTTCTTGCACCGTGATAAGTCCAGGAAAGAGAAATCATCGGCAAGCCCGGAGTCTTCGCCTCGCCAATCAAAAGACCACAGTCCAAGACACTCCAAGGAGGATAGCGAGGACCCAGATTCACCCCGCTGGAAAGGCAAACACCTTTTGCACAAGGACCCACCAAAAGGTCATCCTGCACGCGAGGTTCTCGAACAATCTCATCATAGCGACCCATATGCTGTAGGAAAGAAGCAGCATGTAGGTACTGACGGGCCGATTAGTGATCCCTACTCGATAAGCGGCGACCGGTAAGTTTATATTGCATCCCCAGGAGCGTTTTCAAGTCAAACCTAACTTCAGCCACAGTGAAACGCGTCACGGTGCATACGGCGCCCACCCCACCAGTGATTTTACTCAAAACTCTACTGTACTTGAACCGCACACCGACTTACCCATGAACGCTCAACAGTATGGCACTGGAGCTAGAGGCACTGACGGTAATCGTGCCATTCATGGTCAGCATGAACATCCTGGGACCATGCCAGGCCAGAGTGTCACGAGTTGGGAGGCTGTCCGAAAGGCCGATACGCCTTATTAGGTCTGAGTAAGACGAGAGTGCGACCATGCAGTGTATGAGAGGTAATGTATATTTGACGCAGCACGTGATTGAAGAGTAATGTAGTTACTTGATACGACTGTTACGACTAGCGAATATTTTTTAATCTCACACATTCAAATTTCCAGCAATCATGCACCAAAAACTTCCCGTGTTTCATTAGCAAGATAACAGCTGAGGTGTAGCATTGCACCCATATTGCATCTTACATTTGCCAGAGTTTATTGCGGATGAATATGAGTCGCTGGATTGGGCTCAATCGCAGAACCGTGCTGTAAAAGCCGACCGGGTTAGTTTCACCCGAGGCTAATTTAGTAAAAAAGCTTGAAATTGCGAATCAAACGCTTGGAAGTGCTTCGCGGTTGGCTAAGCTTCTTAGTACGAGTTGCGCAAATGCTTACATATCGTTGACGGGAACGTAAAGAGCAAGTACTATAGAATAAATGACTTTTTGGCTACAAAAGTACTCTAAATATTGAGATTCGATCATATGCAACCACGATCTTCCCAGTAGACACGCTCAGATCACACCCTGATAAAAGCCGCGGCAGACGTTTGAACCCCGATTATGACGTTCATGGACCTAGTGATGATTTCACGGAGGAATTGTTCCCATGCAGATCACCCAATCTGCGGAGAAGTAGTGGGGCGACTCATAGGGATGGTCGCGCACGAACTGCATCTATGGAAGCGAATACGACGCAAGCCATCTTTTCGAGAAACAATGAACATTGACGGAGAATTACTTGCAGCGATACCGATGCAAGCAAGATTAGCTTCGGGTGAAGTACCACCACCCGGGCAGTGTAAAAAGATGTAGTGATGCTGCTGGACAATGTTGACGTCTTCGCGCCGCAATTCAATTCTTCACTACCCGTCATGAAGCTTGCTACCTCTTTGGCGCTGAGCTCCGTCGTCCATCAAGGGCTTGCACTCCTTGATTCAAAAGCGATACTGTCCAAGTACTTTGGCAATGATGCACCGTGGTATCAGGACCGCATTCCTCTCTTCGAATCAAGCGATGCCGACCTCACCGATACATACTACTACCGCTGGTCCATCTTCCGTGCCCACCAACGGGATCTAGGCGCCTATGGATTCATCTCAACCGAGTTTCTCAACGACGTCTCCTGGCAAACCAAGCCATGGGCTTCGCTGAATGATGCAACGGGCTTCCATCTTCTGGAGGCTCGATGGTGTCGCGATCGAAGATTCAAGGAGGATTACGCAAATTTCATGTACAGCAAAGACAGCAACAGACGCCAATTTTCAGAGAGTATGGCCTCGGCTGTTTGGGATGGATATCTAGTCGACGGGTCGGTGCCTGATGTCATCAAACGACTGGATGCTATGCAAGTCGTCTATGAGGCGTGGAAGGACTCTTACGACACTTCAAAGGGTCTGTACTGGGTTGAGCCACTTCGCGATGCTACAGAGTACACCATCTCGAGTATCGATGCATCTGGTGGCCTCGATGGTTTCACTGGAGGAGAGGCATTCCGACCGACAATCAACAGCTACCAATACGCCAACGCCCGGGCAATCGCTAACATTGCAGCGCTCAAGGGCGGTTTCGACAGTACGGTTTCGACGTACAACGGACGAGCGCAAGCACTTAAACAGCGCGTACAAGACGCACTCTGGAACTCTACATTCGAGCACTTCATCGACCGGTTCAAAGTCAACAACCAACACGTTGCTTACTGGGACTTCATCCGTGGACGCGAACTTGCCGGCATGGTACCCTGGACCCACGACCTCCCCGACGACAAAGTAGAGTACGCTCAAGCCTGGAGTCACGTACTCAACAGCAGCCAGCTGTCCGGTCCCGCCGGTCTCCGCACCGGAGAGCCCAGCTACCAATACTACATGCGCCAATACCGCTACGAAGGCAAAAACCCAGAATGCCAATGGAACGGACCCGTCTGGCCCTTCCAATACACCCAAGTCCTCTCTGGCCTCGCAAACTTCCTCGATCACTACCCCACCGGCACCCAAACCGGCGTCATCACCCAAAAGGACTACACAGCCATGCTCCGCAAATACGCAAAACTCCACCGCAACCCCTCGACAGGAATCTTGGACTTGGAAGAAGACTATCACCCAGACACCGGCCTCCCCATTGTCGGCCTCAAGCGCTCCCACCACTACTTCCACTCGGGCTTCAACGACCTCATCATCAGTGGCCTTGTCGGTCTCCGCCCCTCCGCCTCAGATGTTCTCGTCGTAAACCCCCTTTTTGATACCTCCATCAGCTTTTTCCGCGCAGAACGCATCCCCTACCACGGCCACGACATCGCCATCCAATGGGACGCCAGCGGTGCGCACTACGGGACCCGCGGCCTCGTAGTTGAAATAGACGGCAAAGTCGCCGTCTCGCAACTTGACGTGTCCAAGATTAGTATCCCTCTTACCCGTGCGCCGCCTCCTGCACCGTTTACTTCGCGTATCGCAAAGTCCATTCAGCTTAACGCTTCGATGCCTTACCCACGCGGAACGGCCTCTGTGGCAAATTCGAATACGTACGCTGCAATCGACGGACGCGTGTGGTTCTTCGATACGCCCGATGCGGCAAATGGGTGGGATTCACCTGTCGCTGCTGCTGCTGCTGCTGCTGCTACCAACAGCACAGCTGCTGAAATGTGGTTCGAAATCGATTTCGGCGCCCAAGTCAATATCAGCAGTGCTGAAATCGCTTTTTTCGCAAACAAAGAACAGGGATTCGCGGCGCCGAGCAAGTACAGGCTTCAGGTTCTGGCACAAGGGGGTAGTAGCAGTTGGGAGGATGTGCAGGGGGCGGTGTATGGCGGTGTTGTGGCGAATGGGGTTACGCAGGCTGAGTGGAAGGCGGTGCAGGGTCAGAGGATTAGGCTAGTTTTTACGCCTGTGGTGGGGAAGAGGGTTAGGTTGGTTGAGTTTAAGGTTTTTTAAAAAAAGGGGGGGGGGGGTTTCTTGTGTATAGTGCTCTTGTGAAGTAGGGAACATTTGAATTTCCCTTGAGTGCGAAAAGGAGGGACGAGGGATGTGTTTTTACTATTCTTGAATAATTGACTACTAGTCTCATGTCTAAGAGTTTGTGTATAGAAATCATTATGATGGATTCTCATTTTAACTTTTTCATGTCTTGTTCGTTTTGCTTTACCGCAGCAATCATTTTTGTGATTTGACTTGGGTATGTATTACGACCTGTTCGGATGCATTGACCAGTATTAGCGCCTTTACCATTCGCCATGAGTTTTGGATTTGACAATTCACCATGTCGCATAGTTAAAACTTCGAGTCTTTTGGGCAGCATGTGTTGTATCATTATCCGAGGGCGGATGTTGAGATTTCACTAAACCAAAACACCTAGCCACTACATCTTCAAGAAGATGATCCTCAGACATGCAGATACTCTTGTCGCATATCTAGAATTCTATAGTCTTCGAGTATCAATTCAAGCTTACGGTTGCAAACGTATATATCGAACTATATTGGGTATGTAATGCAAGTAGCAATTTCAAAACCAAACATCTAAAACTTAATACCTTCCGGGCCCCAGCCCACCAGCCCACCAACCCGAATCAACCCAAGACCTATTCTCCGCATGCGCCGTCTCTACAGCACGGAAAAGCTTCCGTCGGTCAAGATGCAAGTCTTCATGGCCATTCGTCAGCTCAGAGGGTGTCCGTTGCCCTGTCCGTGGTCTCTGTGGACTAAGACTAATTTCCGATGCGGCAGCTTCGGCGTCAGAGTTGGAGACTGGCGATGTAGACCGGGGTGTTGATAAAGCTGGTGAGAGGGAGTTGTCAGATGGGTACATGCTTGGTATAGCCCCAAGGATACGACCAGCTGCAAAAACGCAACCACCCACTGCGTGTCTAATCAGAGAGTCGCCTGTGAGGCTTCCGGTAATAAAAACATCCCTAGCCACTTCGAGCGAGGTTGCTTCAGCTTTTGCACGAAGCGTGCGACCCGAGATTAGGTTGTCCGACAACAATTCGACCGGTACATTGTCAGGTGCACTTAGAACCTCGGATTGTAACTCTGGGGACAGAAAGTCGAGTGTACCACGCCTTCCTACGACATAGGCCAAGCCTCCTACTTCACGCGTAACAATGTCACCCGACGATAGCCGCAATTCTACTTTGGCCACATCCCCAAACCTGTATGCACCAACAACTTCTGCGCCAGGTAGACCCTCGTAAAGCGTCCAGTCTCGCTGCTGGAAGGCGCTCGATCTTCTCCTTGCATAGGCCGGCCGTCCAGATTTGCTCTTTTTCGAAGATGCAATTGCTGCAAGCTTCATCTGGCGATACACAGTGGCATACTCGGGATAAGCAGTATGATGGCACCCTCGGAGTGGAGATGGGCGCTTCTCAGGGTTCCACTGGTAGACGTGTATGATCCTACGTCTTGGCGGGGCCGAAATGATGACGTCTGCAGCGGAAAAGCCTGATCCGATAACAAGCAATGGCGCTTCGGGCAAATTTAATTGCGAGATGGGCGAGAGCAGTGGCGGAGGTGGAATATTGACTGTGAAGATGCCAGATGCTAGCACAAGATGCCTGCATCGTATTCCGAGACTGCCGATTGAGAAGCCCTTGACGGTACGATAAACGTTGTCGACCTTGAGCCCTGTAAGCACGCAGTCGGATATACCTACTGCATCTGGATAGGTCTTGAGGTAATCAGCGACTTCAGTTCTCGATGGACGTATGAATTCCGCCTCGTCTATCTTGCCGGTTCTAGCCAGATGGTCTGCATATGAATAACCTGGTAGGCTAAGCTGTTCGGCATAACTTAGCGTGCCTATGTCGGCGCTCGCAGAGGGCGAATCTTCGGCCCATTGCCCCCCTGCATGTACAGTCTCTCCAATGGCAAGATGTGGGATGGCCTTGTCAGGTTCGTACCGCCATTCAATGCATGATTTGGGATTCAACTCAGTGTCGGCATTTGGGCGAATGAGGGTATCGAGAAGCGTATTGACGGGTAGCGCCTGGGTCGAGTAGCGAAGCGAGGAGAGGAAATGCGCGTAGAGATCCGGGGTTAGGTGGAGAAGATTAGGCGCATTCTGGAGTTTCGCGTCGAGTATGGCGTCATGATGGCCGCCGACGTAGTAGGGAATGTGTCCATGTAGGATGTAGGAGAGGATGAGGGCAGATGGGCCATTGCCTGTATTTGTAATCAGTGTCTAGGTCGCAAACGCTATTCACTCGGGCGCATACCGATGATCACCGTGTCGACGCATTTTGGGAACGAACGAGCCATGGATTGTTGTAGCAGTATGCCATGAGGAAGAGGGAGAGAGAAGGAGGAGAGATGGACCGGGTGAGATTCGAGTGAAGGGGACGGCAAGACAGTTCGGTAGTGTATTATTATCTCTTCAACATGACGGCTGCTCTAAATCTTTTTGCGCTAGGCGCGGTCCTTGTTCCGCGGCAGTGGGGGTTGTGTCGGGTCTTGCCTTCCAGATTGGAGGGGTTGTTTGCGAGGCTCCCCCGGCTCGTCGCCCTGCGCAGGCAGGATTGAGGCAGGTATCGCATCTGAGCTGGTTAGGCGAACTGGGAGCGGCGCGGTGCGGATTGCGTGATTGATGCAGCACAAGAACGCGTGAGGTGCACGAGATGCTTAGGAATCTAACTACCATGGCGTCTGGCATTAGGTCACCGGCCTGCGCGCCCTGTGGGCTTGCAGCATGCAGCATACGGGGCAGGGCAAAGCAAGTGCACATCTAGAATATGTCCCGAAACCAGATCAAAAATAAACTATGGTATCTTTCCAAACAACTATGCTGCCAATCATGCGGTTAAATGAACTTATCAAAAATGTGCTCAGAATGGCAAAAAAAATGTACGCGCTGTGATTTCAAAGCGACGGACGTCTCCGGTCAGATGTGTGGGTACTCGGGCGGTACGCTAGTACCCCACACCAGCATGTCCGGACTTGGGCCGCTAACCAATCCATGATCACATCCCTCACGGCACTCCTAGTATCTGTACGTTATTGTGTTACGCTCTGCAATCGGCGACACGTCATGAGGTCGCTGCTGCGGCACGTTGCCCTCGGGTGTTCGTGGGCGTTCGGTCCGTGATCGCGTATGCTCGTCCTCTTCAGCAATCGGTGGCTGAGCACCGTGCATAGTTAGGTTGTTCGCAGAACTCTCTTGTCGGCCCAGGTAAGATGGAGTCGAGTGGTAGCCAGGATGATATGAGTCGGGTGGGCCACCGTAATCACTTGTTCCTCTTGGGTTTGGGGGTGCGGGTGGAGATGTGTATGGAGATGTGTAGTGATCGGCAAACGGATTCTCCTCTGGCGCGCTCGGCTTTGGTTGCGAAGTCTCTTCGTTTCTGTAGCTACCAGAGGGAGAGGTGAGCGGCTGGGTGCTTGTCACGTTTGCAGGAGGTAATGTGGACGCGCTGGTCTGCGGTGGCGTGTATGACTGAGGAGGCACACCAGCTGGGGCATTGCCGTTTGGAACTGGAGGTGAGGGCGAGGCACCCATGAAGCGGCGCGCCTGGAGCACTGCGCGCTGGTGCTTGGAGGCAGCGAGAGAGAGTTGTTCGTTTGTTTCAATGAGTGTGAGCATGGTGTCGTCATCGGGCGGTGGATTGTCACAGGCAATGTAGCCGTGTATGCTCCGTTGAGCGGTGGTGCAGCGTTCCGCAAACTCCTTGACCAGTTCATTGCTTAGCAGCTCGTTGGCGGGGGTCGATTGCACGAATTGCAGGAGAAGCTTCGCAGATGTGCGCGCTTCCTCGATGCGGCCTGCCAGCTCTGTGGGCGGGGGCAAAGTCTTTGAACTGGATCTGCTGCTTCCAGAGCTGAGGCCACCCTGTATGTTCTGCGACCCCGACCATCCTGGCGCATTGAGCGTTCGGGGACTGAACTGCTTTGCGGCATTGGCCATGAGCCCCTTTTCTTTTTTATACATGGCGAAGAGCGTGTTTAGATTGGAGTCGTAGGACTTCTCGCGCTCCATGGCATCCAGCGTCTCTTTTGTGATTTGCGCAACGCTAGGGTCCTGACCATGGCGCAAGAGGTGCTTCACCGTGTCGGCAAATGGCTTGTCAAGGTTCTTGGTAAAGGAGGGGCCCGGGTTGTCGGACAATATACGGATGAGCATAATGGCATTGTACTGGACATGAGGGCGGGTGTAGTTTTCTTTGGAGAGGAAGGTGCGGATTTGTCTGGCGGCGGCGGATGCAGCAGCTGGGCTTGCGACGGCGGACTCGACAATGGTCGGCAGGTGGAGCACTTCTTCGCCCTATCCGTCGCGGCATGGTCAGTGGGGAGGGAGACAGCCATTTGCAGACAAGACATACCGAGTTAGCAGCACCAGACTCGCAGAAGAGTCTCTGGTTGCTGTTAGCTTGGGTGGACAAGCGTTGGCGAGACGAGGTGGCTTACCACGCCCCTGGCAGCATTTGCTTCTGGCGTATCGGCGTTAGGGTCTACATGGACGGAGTCCTGGGGCGGCGCCGCTGTCTGTGTTAACGCAGTACTCAGAGTATCGGCGCGCGACTAACATGGGCGTTTGCGCATCAAGTTGCCCAAGTTGAGGCGCTTCTTGAGCTCCATGGCGTCGATATCCAGCAAAGATTGATGTGGGGTGTGGAGGCGATGACAGGATGATGTCAAGGCAAGGCGCAAACTAGCAGCACAGAGTGGCTGGGAGGCTGGAGGGCTGAGGGTCTAGGCAATATGTATGGATGCAAGGAATACAGGACCTGTGGTGGTTCTGTGGGCAATAAGAAAGAGATGATGAGGCCTCCAGCACACGCGCGCTTTGCTCCGCGCGGGCGGACGTCCCTAGGTAAGATATGACTTGGCCCCGAGCCATGGCAGCGGCGCAGACGGGTGAGGGTGGGCGACGTAAACGGCCGCGTATAACGTGTGGCAATCGGCCGTTGATGGCTGTGCAGCGTCCTTATCCACGTCTGACAGCCACTATCACCGCCTTACACCGTAGTAGTACGCGTCCTAAAGGGCGGAGGGTGTGCCAAGCAATGCCGCTCTTCGTGGGCATGCACGCCCATGGTCCGATTGTCGGCTTCATTGGACCCTTTGAGTAGAGTAGGGTAGAGTAGTACATACAGTAAGCGCTTCGACTCGACACCCTTGACATGGGTCACGATACATATTTCATACTGTGTCCAGCTTTGTTTCTGAACACGGGTGCACGCACGCTCTCTCCCTCAGACAAATAGCGGCAATAATGGCTGCAGGAAGAGTGGACCCTCAGGCACTACTCGAGACGATATCATGGCGGGCATACTGACAACCAGCACTAGACGTATGTGTACACGTGTACTGCCAACTTGACCGAGTCCTCTATTTTGCCCAGCATTTGGAGTGGCAGCCGGAGTCTGCTGTAGCCACCTCTTTGGCCACGCATGAGTCAGCCAAGATGCAGTCCCGTGTGTCTACTCTACTCTTGTATGTTTGTACTACACCTACACCACCAGGCACACGGCTGAGTTCACTGCCTGCCGATCGACCCCTCCACCGTCTATAGCCTAACTGTGACTGCACCTGCGTCACTCGCTGCTCCATGACACACAGCCAGGCACTCAACCCTGCCAAAGGTACCCACTACCGGTAGACAGCCATAGCCTCATCCACGTTTGCAGCTCCCTTGACCTCCCATATTCTGTAAATCAATCTCGCAAGGCCATGGTGCCTGGATGCAATACAGATGTCCATGCTACTCTATATGTGTAGTAGTGTACTACTCTACAGAGGGCAGTGCAGCACAAAGTAGGGATCTGAGACCCACTTCCTCGGCAGGCGATCATGCCCCAGCCTATGCGGCAGCCATGGCTTGGCTAGACGTCATTCCTCATGCGCATTCGCTCCAGCTGCGAGACACCTGTTGACAGCCACTCACAACCGCCTGGTCAAGTGCTAGCCCAAAGTATATGACCGCGACTATGGCCATTGCACCCCTTTGTCCCGTGCAACACCCTCTCCTCCTGACCTTTGAACCACCATAGCAGTCCGCCGCCCTCGTACAACCCCACCACCCTACAAAATGGCGCCTGAATCCGCTGCTGCAATGGCCGGCCGTGCCCGCATGCGCGTTGAAGAAACTGAACAAGAGCGAGTCACCAGAGAAACATCAAACTTCGCCGCCTTTGAAAAAGATATGCCTAAGCTCGCCAACCGTTTCAGCTTCTCTCTCAAGGACAACCTCTCCTCCTACCTTGGCCGCAAGAACCCTTTCTACTCCCTCGTCAATTCAAAAACCGACTATGTCTGGATCCTCGACAACACCGCTTACCAGAATCGGCTCGGAAGGTGGAAGGCCGAGTTTGTCGCCTGCTACTTCGTAAAGGACAGCGGCAAGGACCTTTCTCAGATAGTCGCTTGGGTCAGCGAGAAGATTGGCCTTGCAGACGATGAGCAGGCCAGACGGACCGTCGCAACTAGGCTCCAGCCTTTTGCAGATCAGATCCTTCCCGCCCACTCGGTCGAGATTGATCTCTTAGGTTTGAACGCCAGACTGGGCCCTAGCGGTCGCGATGGCATCAGCGTGGACGAACTGGCCATTCCCGGCAACGACTACAAAGACGGCCAAGTCACCAGCTTCAAGGCTGTCGACGCAGCTGCAACACCCTTCAATATTACCTTTGCCAAGTCCAAGGGTTGGGCAGTCCTCTCTGACATCGACGACACCATCAAGAAGACGCTCACGCCCTCACCCGTTGGTATCCTGACAACTACCTTTGCAGAGGAACCAGAGCCCATCAAGGGAATGCCTGAGCTATACAAACACATTGTACAAAAGCTCGACAACCCGCCCTTCTGGTATCTCTCTGCCTCACCCTACAACCTCTACCCCTTCCTCCGCAAATTCCGCGACCAGTACTACCCCAACGGCACCATGATCCTGCGCGACGCCAGCTGGATGAACCTCGCCGGCTTCCTCACAAACCTGACCCAAGGCACCGAAGCCTACAAAGTCGATCGCATCGAGAAAGTCTACGGGTGGTTTCCTAAGCGCAGATTCATCCTCATTGGCGACTCGACCCAAACTGACCCAGAGTCGTACGGCGAGGCCTACCGCAAGTTTGGCAGCAAGTGGATTGGCGCTATTTACATTCGCAAAGTGACGGGTGTTGCGGAGATGGATGAGGGCTCTAAGAATAGCCCGGAGCGGTTTGAGAAGGCGTTCAAGGGGGTGCCTAGGGATCTTTGGTATGTTTTTGAGGATCCGCAGGAGCTTTATGCCAAGATTGATGCGCTGCCTGCTATCAAGTAAGGACTTGGATTGCACTGTTTAGAGTCTTTGGGAAGCAAAGAGCAGGGGGGAGAGGATTATGTTTATTCCAGTCTGCATTTCATATGATACCATTTTTCGAGTTGGGAGGTAATGCGTGCTTTGGGGTAAAGAATGGCGTTGCGGTATCAATACTTCTTCTCTTTTCTTTCCTTCTGTGATAATACAACTGATTACTATGATATTTCACTTCGCATGTATTCTTTTAACATTCACATCATTCATGCGCGTTTGAAATGGGTTTCTTCTTCACAAGTTTGGCGTCTTAGCCTCTTCAATATTACTAATCTGACTATGTAACATGCGTAATGCATTGAATCAATGTCCCTCTGTACCATGTACCCTTCCACTTTCTTCTTCCTTTCTTTGTCTTGTAACCACACGATATGAAGATTCAGATTTCACACTCTGACATTACCTTAATACTACTACAAGTCAAGTATGACGGACAACCATGACTATAACCAGGGCCCCGATCTACTGGCCATGTATATACTGCTATTGCTCAGCATGGGGATATGCGGATATTGTTTCTTTCTGGGCACGGTTGCAGTCCGCTTGTGCGTTTACAGGGGTAGTCTAGGACCTAAGCCGAGGGCGTGTTGAGGGAATATTAATCAGCAAAGAGGGTATTAGCAGGTCGTGTGCACGCTGTCGGTGTGAGTAAGGAGTATGAGAAGGAGGAGGAGGAGGAGGAGGAGGAAGAAGCAACCAGTACTTATTCTACTCATCACACAGCACCAAGCATAAGCAGCAAGCAGTAAAGGTGAGGTATAAAGAATTTATTTAAAACTAAGATGCTATGTATGAAGAGAAAAAAAGAGCGGCCGTTACATTCATCAATCCACCCCATTTTTTTACCTTCAAACCCCCTCCCAAGCCATTACGGTGTGGAGAAATAAATACGTAACTTTGTAACTAGGAGATATATAGATGAGAGAGAAGAACACACAAAACGACAACCCCCATTATCCAGTTTCCCCATGATTCGTTGACCAGAAATAACACATGGCTTTCCCCCTTTTCCTTCCATCTTTTCTTTCCTCCTCGAAGCAGCGACGCTCAAGCTCAATGCATGTGCAACCCGCGAGCTGGTGGACTCGAGCGGGATGTCAGACACCAGAACGTGCATCGAGCTGCTTTTTCTTCCTTCATTCCTTTCCTTCATGTCCCCCTCTTTCATGTCCACCGCGCATGCGCAAATAGACGGAGTCCTAGGGCTGAGCAATAGTTGAACCAATCCCGACTTTTTTTGGCACTCGGGAAACCACAACCCTTGATGAAAGAGTTGAAAAATCCCATAGTAAGTGTGCTCTTTGTCTGGGATCTGCTACGAGTCCGTGCCCAGATGGTATCCCACGCCTCCGCCCTGGTCTAATCCCGAATCATGGGGGTTATATTCTGATTAGGCGAGATTAAAAAAAATTCTGAGTTGTTGAAAACTTGGATGTCGTTTAAAGTATATGTGTGTGGTGCTTGTGCCAAACAGCGAAGCGAAAAAAAAACATAGTCGGTCGACTCAGGGGACAAAGAATCCTTAACGCTTGATCCCTAAAGCGGATAGTAAAAGCAGTGGAGTCGTGTTGTCGGCGAGAGGTGGTTTATTGGGAACACGCATTAAGGGGGATGCGGGTCGTGCCACGAGGGTCTAGACACATACACAAAGAGACGACGTGTATGTATGTGTACAGGCGTAGTAACAACGAGGTGGTGCTCACACCGCCTCTGCCACCCCCACCCCCTGCGACCAGCCCATAAAAAAAGTGGGGTCGGGGAAGTGGCCATGCCATGCGATGCACGAGAGTGGAGCAAAAAAGGTCGTGGAATGCAGGTTCAAACCGCCCCGGGGGCTTCTATGGTCGTTGTCCTTCTGTTTTTGTTCAAGGGTCCTCGTAGTCGTAGAAGCCGTCGAAGAGATCCGTGACGACTTTGAGCATGGGTTCCATCAGACACCGCTCATCCTCCGGTAAGCCACCAAAGATGCGGAGTCGCTGCGTCTCTAGCTCTAGCTCTTGCTCCTGCTCCCGCTGGATTCGCAGGCGCATCTGCCATGCTGTGTAC
This sequence comes from Bipolaris sorokiniana ND90Pr, assembly GCF_000338995.1. Lineage (NCBI taxonomy): Eukaryota > Fungi > Ascomycota > Dothideomycetes > Pleosporales > Pleosporaceae > Bipolaris > Bipolaris sorokiniana. Next base: position 638,245 of record NW_006911913.1, read on the forward strand.
GTCTGCTGCCAGTGGTTTGCTGGCACGTTGGCAAGCGGGCAACCAGAGGGCTGGAAGCAAGAGCTTGTTGGCGAGAGAGTTGAAGAGGCGGTGCTGACAGACTCGCTCCGGATGTGGATTGGTGTTGTATTAATGTTCAGGTTGTTGTTGGCATTAGGATTATTGTTGTTGTTGTTATTGCGGTTCCTGGGACGGCTTCTGGTTCGCTTTCTGTTGTGACGTTTGCCCATATCTTCTTCTTCTTCTTTTTTTTGGTTCTTTTGTTGGCGGTTTGTAGTGTAGAATAGGGTAGGTGTGGTAGATGATGCTGAGATTGCGTAGAGTAGAGTAGAGTAGTTGTTGTTGTTGTAGTAGCAGTAAGGGGAGAGAGAGGCGGGGCGAAAAGCCGCAAAGGCGGCTAATAATCTCAGTAGAGACCGGCATAGAAGCAGGATGGTGTGCAAGACTTATATACACTGGCCATGATCACCTCATTCATGCAGGTACCCTACCCAGTCAGCCATGGCCGGGAGTAGTAGGCTGCAGGGTGACTCAGAGCCGCGCAGTGGTGTGACGGGGATCAGGAAGATGCTACCAGCCAGCGAATGGCGGCCCGCTGTCACTGGCGGGCCATCGCGTCATTGGTCAGCTGCCGCAGCCGAAGATCGGGCTTTGCAGGAGTCATGCCTGGTCCTGGGCCTGCACAACTCAGCGTTGTAAGGCTCTTCACCTCCTTCTTGCCCAAACAACTCATCACCAATCTCCCGAATGTGGTCTCCGTTTTTGCTTCTTCGCCTCAGGCCGCCGTGGCAAAAGGGCGAACATCTCTGTCTGCCTGCCTCAGCCTCCGAGACACTGCCCGCCCAAAAAACCGGTTTCGCTTGCGGCTGCGCAGTCACATAATACACCCGCGAACTCATGACTGCAACAAAGCACCACATGACAGGAATAGCATCTCTTCAACACCGCCATGTGCCTGGCCAGCCCTGGCCATGACCACCCCCCGGATAGAAGGCGGTAGAAAATCTCAACATCCGCGCTCTGGCCGCCATGGGGTCGACCCCCGACGGGTAGGCGGCCTGCGTGGGCTGCCACATCACGATGTCGACCGCCATGTCACGCTGCCCCCCATGCTAGAACACAGGAACCGTTCCAAGGATCTTGACACCTAGCCTTCAACACAAACACCCGGGGTGCTCACTTTTGTCCTGAGCCATCACTACGTCATGGATCCATTTTCCAAGTCAGCCAGCCTTGCGCTCCTGACAGAGTGCACCTCATGCGCCAGAAAGAAAAAAAATAGTAGGTATCAGGTCGAAGCTACGCTGCCTAGTCGCTGCCCTGTCGCTGCCAGCAGTATCATGCAAATGGCAGATCATGCTAGCCCTTTTGGTCCGATTGGGGACGCGTCGGCCCGCCTAAGGCAATTGTAGATTCAGATATGCTCCCAATCACGTGCTCATCACAAGTATACCCACCAGATCTTATATTTTTGTAAAGACAAAATCAGCAATAGTCAAATTCAGGCATATTCCTGGTCTAAGTAGTCGCCCTGTTCATGTAAGACTATGTCGGAGTTCTCTGCATCTGTTTTTGCCGACATGCCGTCTGACCTACGGCTCTCCATGGACACCCCGATCCCAACATAGCACTAGCTAAACAGATGTCCACCACTCGAAACAGTCAAAAATTCTAAAAACGCGTAATCTTAGTCTTGATTCGCTTCCACTTATGTCACTTTTGTCTGTTTCGGGTCTGCTGCGACGGTTTGGGCGGACTTGGCCTGCACCGCCGATAGTTGCTGCACCATCAGCTCAGCTGTAAGCGTTGGGATGGGTAAATAATAAGTAGCCCATGTTTCCTTCTATCGGCTGCGCAAGACTATTTGGTCATATTCATGCTACTCAGTTCAACGTGGCGCCTCCCATCATGACTTTCTCAACAAGAACCCTTCTACTTAGCTTAGGTGCGTGTGTAGGTAGATCGATCTTCAATCCCTGGGCTGATTTGATACTAGCAATAGCCACCACCATTGTGTCCGCCCAATTCGGCCCTGGCCCTGGCGATAGATGGAGCCCTGGATCGAGTGATGAATGGAGCTCTGGGACATATGGAGGCGAGGGTGATGACGCCAGTAGCGACTACGCTACACAATATGGCAGTGATGGTGCAAATGGCGGTTTCGCAGACGCGGATTCAGAATCGCGCCGCAAACTCATCGCAGCACATGGTGTCCTCGCTGCCCTCGCCTTTGTCCTCTTCTTCCCCCTCGGCTCGATCCTCATCCGCCTAGGCACTTTCCGTGGCCTCTGGATCGTACATGGCCTGTTCCAACTCTTCGCGTACACCGTCTACCTCGCTGCCTTTGGCATCGGTGTGTGGATGATCAATGACATGCCCGTGAGTCTATTGGACAACTACCACCCCATTATCGGCATCATCGTCTTCGTCATGCTCTTCTTCCAGCCCATCCTTGGCTTCATCCACCACCTCCAGTATAAAAAGTATACCCGACGGACAGTGTGGTCGCATTGCCATCTCTGGCTAGGACGCATACTCATCACGCTCGGCATGATCAATGGTGGCCTTGGTCTCTTGCTTGCCTCTGGTGCGCCCGCGTTTACGGGTATTGCTGCTAGCCGCGGCCAGATGATTGCATATGGCGTTGCTGCAGGCATGATGTGGGTCCTGTGGGTTGTCTCGGCTGTGTATGGAGAGAGGAGGAGTGCATTATCGAGAAAGGCGGCGCTGAATAAAGAGGTGGGAGTTGCGGAGCAGCCTAGACATGTTCCTAGTAAGGGAGCTTATGCCTAAGTTGATTACGATACTCAGTCATGCTGTCTTCTTTTTACTAAGACGGCAAAGGATATTACGTTGATGTCTAGATTTTTTACGATTACGACTCCTTACGGTATAACTGCCTCTTAGCTTTGTATGCAATAACGATTGTTTGGTTGATTCTCTATGAAAGTCTTCATGGTACTTGACTAAACATGCAACTGTGATCTCTACGCGCAAGAACATTTACAGAGCTATAGAAAACGACATCAACAACATGGCATTCGTAACCACCATGACAGCCAATTCCCCAGACTCGAAACCTTCTCATCCCTCATGACACAACATATCTACAGTACCTACGCACCAGCCAAATCAATGCGAACCCCAAGTTCAATAAAAAACCATCAGTCTCGAATGCAAAATTGACAAAAAAATCTCTCGATGAAGCCAAAGCTCAAATCACCACCCATCCATCTATGCAACGCCCACTCCAATCATGCCTTTCACCAAAAAAAAACACCCTATGCTGCACCATCTATCCCCATTTTACCTCCCTCCCTCCCTCCTTACTTACCTACCCATCCGCCTAACCCTCAAAACCAATAACTCTCACCAGACCGACTAACTTCAAACAAACACCCCAGCCCCTTCCCCTGCTCCTGCAACGCCACCTCCCCTTGCCTCAACTCACTCAGAATCTGGTCGCCCACGAGCGGTCCATCTGCAAAAGTATCTTTAACATGTATAATGATGACCTTGAGGCCCTTGAGCGGCGAGTCAAACGCCGCGGAGAGCATGACGCGGCTGTGTTCGGCAGAGACGTTTGAGAGGTTCAGGGCAGCGGGGGCAGATGGGTGTGAAGAGGCGTGAGGACGAGCAGTAGCATTGGTTTCGTTACTAATATTGCCGTTGTGGTCTGGTGCGAAGGCTGCAGGATTCGGGGTGTGCGTTCCCGTATCGCCTCTTGAGGCGGGGAAGTCTGATAGCGCTTCGTCGTCCGTCTGAGGGTTGCTTGCTGAGATGGGGGAATCGATGCCTTTGCCAACGCCCATGTAGTTGATTCTGGGTTTGCGCGGGTCTGGGGAAGCGAGGCTGTCGAGCTGCAATGGTCCGCTTGCTCGTTTTCGCTTCTTCTTCTTCATGCGTAGCTCTTCTTTGCCTCTTTCGTGCGCTCTTTTCTTTTCTCGTACCATCTCGGCGAGGACACTGAGCTCTTCTAGCAAATGGCGAGGCGCCAGATGCCCGAAGAGGACTGCGTCGGCTCGTGCGTTGGTATATGAGACTTCAATGAAAATTCCCTTCAAGATGCCCGCGGCTATCTTAGGAGCGGCTTCGCTCCATATTTGAGCGTTACGTGGGGTGAGAGATAAAGAGTCTGGCTCTACATCGCCAAAAATGAGAATCTCACGTTTGGGCGTTGTAAGTGTAGATTCTGCACGGATGAAGTAAGCTGTTGAATCAATCACACATTCGTCTCTGATTGACTGCTGTGGTTGCGCGACCGTCATGCCACTGGCTCGTCGGCTTAGTTCGGTACCTCCGTTAAGACTTGGTGTGCCTGGAGCACTGTGCATTGCACCAGGTATGCTCATAGAACGGCCGTCATGCCCATCTACTTGCTGACTACCCGGTATCTCCAGGAGGTTGATACTTGAACCGCGATGTACATGGCCCGATCCTTGCATGCAGTGTCCATGACTTACTTTGAACCCTTTGACACCGAGGCCATCGCAAACTTCAATATAGCCTCTTGAACTTCCTTCACCTAGTGCAATGTTCCCACCCTCTGCAAGCCTTTGGAAAGTCACAAGGCCGACCCCACCATCTTCGTCTGTGAGATTGGGCCAAATAATGTTGTTGAAGATATGGGTTTTGATAGCGTTGACTGTAAAGGGCAATGCAGCTAAACGCTTTGGTCGCGACGTATTGTGGAAAGCTGCTGTGTTTATGACAAAGCCGGAGAGATGGTCTAAATGTGGATGCGTAATGAGGTATGTTGATACATGCTCTCTCATAATGTGCAGCGCATTCGCCCTGGCACTCTGGCAAGGAAATGGCAGTCCAGCAAAAGCACCTTTCTCTAGTGTCGTGATAGTAACCGACATCTCACTCTCGGACATGGGTGTATGGACGTCGGATTCATCGTCCGAAGGCGTAACATGGGTCGTGCCCGGAGATGGAGAATCGGTCTGATCAGCAGTAGCGGCACCATTACTGTTTCGAGAGTTTTGTAGATGCGGGTCTGGGTCAGAGACGAGCGGAAAGTCTTTCGCTAAAATGTTGGTGATAGATGCGAGATGAGACCCTGCATCTACAGCAATGACCGAGTTTTTCGCCCAGTTTGTGGCTGTTGAACGTACAAGGAAACCGGTGACATTGTCTTCGCTTGGTCCGCCGCCTGAGCCCTGTCGATGTCAGTCTTGGTCTGGACGAAACGCTCCTATAGTGAGTGCTGTCTTTTCGTGAACCCAAACCCCAAACCGGAAGCACGGTGCGGATACACCAGGAACCACGGATATTTCCTGAACTGACTCACCAAACAGATTACCTGAATCGCAGGTTCATTAGAGTGTCCGGAAGACCTCCGAACCACTCTTCCATCATCTTCTCTCATACCCACAGTGATGACGCGTCTCTCGCAACCTTCTCCGTCCTCTTTCTCAGTAAAAAGAGTGTGCCGTCTAGATTTCGTAGCTCTTACACGGCTGTTAATCCCAAACCTCGGCTTCAAGCTGCCCACACGGTCGACCTTCCTCTTAATGCTCTAGCTCCGATAGGTGAACGGTAGCGTTTCAACCAAGAAACAAGATGACGACCGAAGATTTTGTTGGAGTCGCTTCAGATTCCTGTGACGTGTTTTCGATAAGTTGCGGGTGGTTCTGTTTGTGCACGCAGGTGCAAATAATTACGTTTTTTCTCTCTTCTCGTTGCGATTGTGGTCGACTTATTGGGGCGCAGCAGCAACCCTTGAAGCCCGGAGTCTGGGTCCTGATCGCGGCGCTTTATCGCGCAATTCTGTGACAATTGTTGCACTGTGTGGATGACCGGCCGCACGAGTCACTAGTAGCTGGTGCAGGGAGGGGAAGTCTGACAACAGCTCTCACACAGCCTATCTTCCCAACAGCCGGATTGTACCTTCACCCTTGTCCCTGTAGTTTTAGTAGCTGCCGTCAAACACGCCTAGCTCTTTTCTCAAGGGGGATCCTGCGGGTGAAAATGGACAAGTTGAAGAACGACTGGCCGGGTGAAGGTTGCCAGCTCAGGCGCAACAGGGAGTGGGGATGACCAAAACCACAACAGTCTTGGGATGCCCTGCGATGTGGTCTAGTGATCACCGACCAAGCCGTGTTTATCGCCGCGAAAAGGACCGCAGGTGCTATAGAGGACTGGGTAACGACAACGCGTCGCTCTCAAGATTAGCCGTCGTGTAAGTATGTAGATAGCGCAAGATGTGAGCGCAGCGATTGTCGGCAGTACGAAGTAGGTGTCATGGTCCTCGGACTTGAAAGCGGACTCGAAGGCACAAAGACATGCATGTGTCTATGCGCCTGCGCCGTTCTTTCCAGCCTTCCTTTGGCGGTTGGCCCGGGTTATTCGCTCCTTGTTCGCCCTCAACCAATCGCTCGCGGTCCTAAGCCAAGCCACAGAAGCTGGCCCCGCCCTTGTCGAGCCCAGATCTGGGGATGTGAACGCCTGAAAGATCTAGGCGTGGTGACCGAACGTAAGATACACATCATGTTTAGCGATTGTCGTCTCGATGCAAGGTGAGACATGTCAAGGAATTTAAGTGGAGAATTCTCCAGGTCCAGCCAGGATGTCATCAGCAATAATGACTAGGGAACCACTTTCACAATGCACATCACGTGACGAAGGGCCAATGTTTGTGTTGGGTATCATGAACTTTCTTTGTGCAGCATTTTTTTTCAGCCTCTTCCGGGCCGTGGCAGTAGTGCTGATCTACCAAGGGCTGCCCAGCATGATCTCATGAATCCTCATCCGTCATCCCATCTATACCCATGCCAGGTTCGTAAATCATCCGCATCATAAATCAAAGCAAAACTTCACAAAGAGAGCGAAGCATTTACTTGAAGACCTTACCGTCGGCCCACTCCATGGTCTTGCCGTTGACAGTGATGGGCTTGTCCCATGCCCACTGGTCATTGACGAACTCACGGTCTTCCTCCTTGGTGGGGTCGAGCTTGGTGAACTCGTAGCTCTCGAAGTCGGGAGCGACGTCGAAAGCGGGGAGAGCCTCCTGACCACGGACAAGGAAGGCTCCTGTGACAACAGAGTCGTTGGACTGACCGTATACAGAGCAAGCTCCGAAGAGGTACTTGCGGCTGGCCTCAAGGCGAGCGAAGAAACCACCTGTGCAGCATTAGCATTGGTGCAAAGATGAAATAGACAGATACACTTACCAATCAAGTTGGAGGTCATGAAGGTGAGGGTCAGCTCATCGTTGTATTTGTAGTCGACCTTGTACAGGGAGTACTCCTCAAAGTTGGCGTTCTCCCAGAACCAGGGGAGGGCAACCTCGCGGGTCTCCTCGTTGGAGTACTTGCGCTTCCAGTCATCAAGGACAAACGTGGGCCTTGGAAGAGCCTCAAGAGGGTGCTTGGCCTTGGGCTTAGGGGCCTCCTCCTCCTCCTCAGGCTCTTCAGCCTTGGGCTTGGGGGCGGCCTTGGGCTGCTCCTTCTTCTTCTCGCCACCCTCCTTCTTGGGCGCGACGTTCTTCAAGGCCTCAGTGATGAACTCGAGCTTGGGGGCAACAGCTGAGTAGCTGGCCTGGTTGTAGACGGTCTCGTACCAACGGGTGACGTTGGGGTTGGAGTCACGCCACTGCTTGTCAAAGAAGAACTGGAAGCCACGGGCAATAATGCTAGTGGCAAAAATATCGGCAAGAGTCAGACGCTCACCGACAAGGTAGGTGTGTGTAAGAAGGTGCTCCTCGATGACGTGGATGGCCCTGAGGGCAGCCTTCTGGGAGTCCTCGACGTTCTTCTTGTTGTAAGGGTCGCGGCCGAGGATAGGGCGGAACCAGCCGCCGAGAGGAGAGAGGACCTCGCTGTTGGCAAAAGACATCCATCGTAGGATCGTGGCGTAGTCCTGCTTGGTCTTACCAAGAAGGCTGGTCTTCTCGTTCTGCGAAGCAACTGCGGGACGTCAGCTTTGAGTCACCACCAAGACAAGAAGCAGTCAAATAGAAACAGAGTTGCAAGCGTAAATCAGAATAGTAAAGTTTTCAACAATAGTTTTCAGACAGGGATAACTGAATGATAAACATTCCACATCATGTTGTGCAGATAGGGGCAGACAAGCGGGGTAGCACTTACGGTAGACAGCGATGGCGATGCACTCGGTGAGGACAAAGCCGTCAGCGCCCTCGAAGGTGGGAACCTTGCCGAGCTTGTTGATCTTCAGATAGTCGGTAGAGACACCCTTTGCAGGCTCGGTGTCGACAAACTCAATGTCGAGGCCATTCTCCTTTGCGACGGCCAGGAGAGAGGTCGTGCGTGGGTTGCCCTGTCGAAGTCGTGTTAGCACTTGTTGCGACGCATTCTAGTGCCGCAGCTGATAAAACACGTACCGAGTAGCTGTAGAGCTTTCCGAAAGACATGATTGCAGACTTGACCGTGGTTGAGCAAAACAATCAGTGTGAAGAAGCGGATGTGGAAGAAAAAAAAAGGCTGGTTGAAATGAGCGCGGGGCTATGGCCCTCGCAGAAATCTGTGTCTGTGCACAGACGGTAATTTTAGTTCGCCCGTCTTGGCGTTTTTGCACGCGGTTCGGTCGACGTTCAACCACTGGCAGTTTTTTGACGAGACAACCGTGGTGCGTGCGTATATGCCAGACACACAATGGCAAGCAGAGAGCTTTCACGGAGCATATGGAGGGCATTCGACGCCCTAGGAAGCCGTCCGCTACCCCAATGCCAGCGGGCGATTCGACCAGCTCAACGGAGCCTTCACCCTCAGATACGGCGATGCATCTCGACAACAGCTGCAAGGCACGCAGAGGTTACAGAAGACGAGCTACGGGAACCATTCAAGGCAGCGCCTGAGTTCGACTTCGATGGAATCAAGGGCAGTGGCGAAGAAGGAGAAAAGAAGAATATATTACGAACGCTACGTGTTGTCCCTGCATCGCCATCCTACTTCAGCGCGAAGCCCACATTCACCGACGACTTTCTCTCGCTATCCGCTCTTCTTCGCAAGGTCGCCACTCTCCCTACTATACCACCTGCAGAGGCCCCAAAGGTGGCGTGGAAGACAATTGAGCAATATCGCATCATGACCAACGAGCCGGTAAAAACGGCGCGATATCATAGGATGCTCCAGATTCTAAGAAAGTTGAACTGCATTCACCCCTCGCTCATGCCGGAGGAGGTTCTGCAAGCTATGCAGAGGTACAAGAAGCCAGTCCAGCCTGGAGACATCAAGCCGAAGCCTGGTGTCATTGACGAGCTTGGACGTGCAAAAGGCGTCGGGCGGAGGAAGACATCATCTGCGGTTGCATGGCTTGTGGAGGGTGAAGGTGAGGTACTGGTCAATGGCAAATCCCTCTCTCAATTCTTTGGACGGCTACATCATCGGGAGAGCGCGGTGTGGGCGCTCAAGGCTACCCAGCGCCTGGACAAGTACAATGTATTTGCACTAGTACAAGGTGGTGGTCTGACTGGCCAGGCGGAGGCAATGACTCTGGCAGTAGCAAAATCATTGTTGGTCCATGAGCCCGCATTAAAGCCAGCACTTCGAAGAGGTAAGTTGTTCTTTCTTTTCCTGGTCAAAGCCCAGGTGTCTTCATGACGGCAATGCTTTTCCAGTGGCTCTACGGATATGGCCAATGCAGGCACTGTGCCTGGCGCACGGTTGCGGTTATGCCCTACAGTCTCGAAAGAAGCCCCTGAACACCTCCAATTTGTTTTCTATGCGCTTTCCAAACATGATTGCTGATTGCTTTTCTAGCTGGCACCATAACGCGCGACCCAAGGAAGGTGGAGAGGAAGAAGCCGGGTCATGTCAAAGCACGCAAGATGCCTACCTGGGTCAAGCGATGAAGAATATACTTTGCACACACCATCTCTGTGTCACTGAGTGCGGGCTTGGTAGCATTGTCGAATATATCATCAATCTCGAGCACAGCCACGTGTGATGACCGCATTTTTCAAATACATGGGTAGCGGCGATTCCCAAGAATTACGTGTATCCTTTACCACTGTGCGCATTGACGATACTATCTATTAAATGCGCTGGGCTCAAAGAAAAATATAATGGCTTCAACGGCGTCGCGTACAAGTCGGACTAGTATGTCTGGAGGTGTAACGGATAGGGCATAAGCAAGCACTTTGTGGCTAATGCGCCGTTTATCTCGTCATGGTACACCTGCCGGGCCATCCCTCCATTCCCGCTCAGTAAACTTTTTGAGTATTAGGGTTGTAACGCTTTGGGGTTTGACGTGTGGTTAATCCCGAACTTAATGCGTCGTTTTACTTACAGACCGAGTATCAGCTTGTGCAGGCATGTGGGATCAACCCTGTCAATGTGGTAGTGGCTGCATGCTATTGGCTTGTCGGTCCGTCCCTGACAGTCTTTGACAACTGTCTCTTCAGCAATAATCCTTGGGTAGGATTACATTGTCGCATAGATTGACTACGTTACTGTAAGCACACGGCTTTGTTGATGACATGGCCGGCGCAAACGTCGGATTCGCTTCCCCGAGACATTGATCGACTTTGAAAAAATAAAATGAAGGATTGGCCAAAAAGAGAGTAACCTATGAGGGCGAAGCACATAAGCAGGGCACTGTTGGGGATAGGTCACTCTATTGCCGGTGGTATTTATAACCAGCGCAACGGTGCAGTGTTTTGGTAACTTGATGCGAGATGGTGACGTTTCTGACTCGTCTGTTTTGAACTCAGCAGCAAGGCGACCAATTAGGCAGTGTCTCAAACGGTGGTGCCAAGCATGCACTCGCATGGACGTCTCGGTTGGTCCGGAACATATGTATTTACGTACGTACTCATTGCGCGGAAGATGGGGAGTGGGAAGGTGCTAATAGTGGATAGAAAGACATGCATTCCGAGATGAACACTGGGATCTAGAAGGGGCGGGGGACAGGCTGGTAGTTGGCGGCGGGGGCTTCCTGGTCAGCGGTTTGGCCGCCGCTAGAGGAGCGTATGGAAGAAAGATGTAGTGTGTACTTGGATATGTAAGCAGAGGTAATGGCGATCCTGTTAATTGCGCATTGTCTTGGTGGTAGGTAGCGGTGACATGAATCAGGCGGGGGAAGGGTACGGGGGTCCTGTATTTGGAAGGGAGCAAAAGGTTCTCGAAGCATGTTCAAGGCCCTGTAGTGCTTTGCCATGTTAGGAAGAGCATTGGTGTAGTGTAGGCTGAGGCGGCAGCTGGGGCCACTTGATGATCGCCAGCCGTACCGAAATGACGCACTCGCATGGCCTGTGAGGACAGGCAAGGCGTCAATTGGACCACTTTGGTTTCGGTAGGCGACACCGGAGCTGCAGAGGCATGGTGTGCACCGCAAGCTTACTTGTCGGTACTTACAAGGCCGGCGGCGGCGGCTGACGGGGCTCACGTGGAAGGAGATTGATGATACTAACTAGAGAATGTATCGTGACCTGTTAGGCACCGTGCGCAGAGGCGTGTGGCGCGACAAGCGGTGGATTCCTGGTGTCATTTGCAGGGCGAGGCGGGCTTTTTTAGCTCCAAATAAACGGTGCAGCTTATTATTAGTGCTAGTGTGGGCAGCTCTGCCGGGCTGGGAACACGACGGAGAGTTCGCGGCAGCAGCCACTGAGGTTACTCGGCAGCATAGTCCGAAATGGCGCTAGGCAGGCTCGGGGCCAGGCCCAGGCGTTGGAGGTTAAGATTTGAGGAGGAGGATGGCGCGTACATATGCAGCACAAGAGGGAGGGGGGCATGGCGAGGGCAGACGAGGGCGGAGAGGCAGAAGGAGGAACATGTTTCGACGGGGCGCAGTGGTTGACGAGGGCAGGATCGACGAGTGAGGCTAGGGCGCAGAAGAATGGGACTGGGACTGGGACTGGGACGAGGAGCATCACAAGACAGGATCGACCACAGGCGAGCACATCCCTGCGCCTCGGCGGGAACTTGCAGCATGGCAGAGATGAGAGGTTGGCGGATCGAGAGTCGAGTCCGAGATAGCCCCTAAACCTTTTGTCATCCTCACGCTCATGCGCCCGCGCCCTCGCTCCAGCAATCCAGCACATGGTCTGCTGCTGCTGCTGCTGTTGCTGCTGCCGCCATGCACGCCGTCACGAAGACATGCTTGAGGCCGGCAAAGTTCGATGTTTGTTTGATGATTTGGCAGCAGTAGGCGACATGCAGGCGCGCTTCAGCAGGCGAGAGCTCCATGCTCGCATGCTCCATGCTCTTATGGACGTATGAAACAAGAGCGCGACGGGGCTCGGAAAAGCGCTGTTGAAGGTTAGCGGTTGCTCCCACGGCGCGCACTGCGGGCAAATGCTGTGCGGCGCGTTGTCACTGTTGCGCGCCAAGCCCAGCCTGGTGAAGGGGAAAAGTTGCTCGACATGCAAGCCTGCGACATTTGGCCGCCGTGGGCCCGCCCGACGAGTTCTGCTCCTCTGGCTCGCCATGTTGCGGACGAGGGCGCAACAGCAGGCCAGACGGCCCTAAGACAAGACAAGTGCTGCTGCTGCTGCTGCTGGCCCTGGGCTCGTGCAGACGTCGTCCGGCGGTGCAGCGCAGCCAGAAACACGACAATGCCCTGCAGCATGGCTGCACAGGCGCCTGCAGATCCACCATGGGCGATCCGTAACTATGGTGGACAGGACAGGGTATCTGCAGCCCCACCCTGACCAGATCGGAAATCGGATACTTCGCATGGTCGCTGACACTGCCAGCCCACCGCCCACACATGTCTGCTACTCGTCAGCACGCCCTCGTCCAGCCTGCAGCAGCCACACCCACTGCTCAGGCACCCACCATTGTTTTGCCCTCTAGTTTCAACACCCTGGCAGAGCCCATCTCCAGCCTGCGCCGGCGTGGCTTGGGCAACTCTTCCTTTTGGCCCTCACCCGCCTTGATGCCCTCCCAATGTAGCCCTAGTCATCTTGCACCATCCCAATCCCCTCCCGTCAATCTCCCTCCCCAGCCAGGTCGACAACTCTGTGTGTGTGTGTGCGTGCTTGCTACAGCCAGAGACTAGCATCGCCGACCAAAACAACACTCCCACTCCCACCCCCCTCCCCACCCACTACGCCCTCGCAAGGACCTCTTCCGGTAGCCACTCTAGGGCTCCCGTAAACCTGCCTCAAGCCTCTGCCCGTCGTCGTGACGCTCCACGCCCGCACGGGCGCCAGTGATCCTCGACTCTCTTTTCTAATAAAACCCGTCCGGTCTGTCTCTACCCGCACCGCCCTGGTGCTCTTCTCGACTGTAAACTGTCCGTCTGTCGCACTTCCAGCCTGGCCTCGGACCGACGGCTTCGTTCGTCTCTCTGCATGTACTCCTTCTTGCCCAGTGCGCGCCCTCCAAGACACTACCCACGCTGAACAACGTCAGTGTGCGTTTAGGCCGTTAAGCTACCGCAACGCAGACGTTTGATTGTTTGAGACGATCTCCCTGGACCGGCCGCTGCGAAGTCCGACTCGTTGGAACACTCATCGCATTGCAAGGACTACCCTCCAAACTTCTCACGCATAAGCCTCGCCTCACCACCAGCCCGCTTGAGACAGGGTCCTCCACGCTCGACTCCACCGGACAATTTCGCTGTCGGCAACTAGCTAAGTCTCTAGTCGGTCCACTCGACGCACATATTTTCTCCAGCATTTCCACTTCGGGTCCGGTCCCTGGAGCATTGCATTTGCCCTCATCCTCGTCCCACTCCCCAAAGCGAGGATATCCTGGTTACCGCCGAGGCTCTTGCGCGAGCCTCCTCAGCTGCATCATCGGGCTCCATTGGCCTAGTAGTCGACGTGTCAAGGCCGTGTTTATATCCATACCATCTGGTCCTTCAACCCATTTGGTCTACCAATTTTGGACGTCGTACATTTACCAACATCCGACCCGCATCCTCCCCCTCTCTTTCCGGCCCATTCGCACGCGCACACTTTCCCAAACGACGCGCCTCTTCCATCTGATCTGACCTGCGCACTCCCTCTCTATCACTGTCACCCTCACCTACGCCTCGTCCCCCGCCTCGTCTCCACTTGTTGCGCCCATCATCTTCGTCTAATCTTGCTCAAGCCTGCAAGCTGGCCAATTACGCGACGCCGCCAGTCTCGCCCTCGGCGTACCGGGCTCTCGAATCGCCCTTCGGTCTGCAAATGAAAGGCGGGCTGGTTGGGATGGACAATGACCGCCGGCCACGGCATACTCCCTCAGGTTACGCAAGCCAGCAAGGCACGCTCCTTCCACCACAGGCCTCCTATCCAGTGGTAAGCGCACCCGATCGCTTCAGGCAGCCGCCTCTGACAGCGCCTGCCCCACCTACCTCCCTCCCCTCTTCCGGATCTCGCGCCAGTCCTCAGGGTTACGGTTACGCTTACGGTGAAAGCGCACAGTTTGGCTCATCAGTCCAGCCCTCCAACGTTTCATATAGTGCCCAAGACTATGGCACCGACCAGCAGCAGCAGGCACAGCGTACTCCCCAACAATACTCGCCCTACGGCCAGAACATCATGTACGGCGCGCAGGCTTCCGCCACGGGCTCGTCGCAGTATGAGCCTGTGGAACAATACCAGCAAAATAGGGACTCGGCTATACAGGTCCTCAGCACCGGCTTTGGCGTTGCACAACAGCAATACTATGAAGGCGGGCCCACGAGCGCACCTGCTGCTACCATTGCCTCTCAGAGCGTCCCCTCACAATATCCCTCTCTCGCATATACAGCATCCCAAACACAGGTCGGACGAGAAGCCCTTGCTCCCGCCTACTCTGCTGCCGGCATGACGGACCCCAACCAAGCAACCTCGCAACCGGGCTATCCGCAGGCCAGTTATAGCGAGTCGCAATCTGGCAGTGGCAACGACTACGACGACTTTTACAGGACTTACCAGAGTGAGCTCAAGAAGACATTTGAGCATGTGCGTGACAGCCGGCTCAGTGAGGCCGGCACCATGCTGTTTAGAATGTCGGACTGGCTCTTGCACTTTGCAGAGACTTTGGGTAAGTTCCTCCATCTGTGTCGAGTAGAGCGAGCAGCTGAATTGACTGTAGCAGGCCTTGTGCGCGACGATGAAACCTACTACCAACAGCGCTTGCAGCTATGGGAAGAGTTCAACACGTGCTGGCTCTCGACCCTCCAGAAGCAAAAGGCCATGACTCAGGAAATGATCAACACAGGCCAGCGCCCGCAGGCCCCAAAGTCGCTTATTGACTATGACTTTCTGGAGAAGATGGGCACGCAGCTCGTCAAGAACTGTGATAGTATGGAAAAGCACGGTCTGGTCGACTACCAGATGGGTGTATGGGAGGAGGAGATTGTAGCAAGTGAGTATAGTGCCATTGTTGATCATGGCGCTTGTTGCTAATTTTTGCGCAGTGTTGACATCTTGCATGGACCTCCTTGAGGAAGTCGGCGCAGGCCCTTCAGCACAACGACCCACATCTACAGCACGCCGGCGATGATAACAGCAAGCTCTGGTAACGACAGTTGTGTTGGGGGCTTCCTATTGTGCGGCATCCGCCGACCGTTTCCGGCAATGCGTTGGCGCACATAGCGCCGGTAACCTCCAAACTCGCACTGAGTGCGCGACCGTGATCACAATACGCAAATGACGTGGCCTGCTTTTTTCTTACCTGTACATATACCGGTCATGGCGCAGTCCATGGGATTGTTTTTCTTTTCACCAAGTCTATAAAAGGCAATGGGGCATGAGGTGTTCAGGGCAGAAGGCGGTCTGCATCCATTTTCCTTTGGTCAAAAATAGCGCCATGTGCGGTCATGTTCTTTGTAGCGTTTCTCTCTCTCTTTTTGACGTCGTGTCAGATATTACTGCATTTTCTTTTGTCGCCAGCTCTTTTGGCTTTCACTATTTTCTTGGGTCGTGCATTTTTGGGGAAAGCGGGGGGGGGGGAGAGTCAGGGTACGAACGCAATTGTAACGCACGGTTCATGTTGACGACATGTGTTGGATGCACAGATGTTTTGGAACATGGTTGCTTTGGGGCTGGCATCGTAATGTTGGGTACGCATGGTCCGGCGCAGGCGCTGGAAGGTCTTGATGGGGAACGCGACGAAGCATGGGTTGATGAGGTGGACGAAGTGAAGCGCCGGAGTGACGAGTCCATGTGGATCCCACCGGACCGCGCTTACCTGAAAACAAGATGCAGCAAAGGGACGGTCAAGGATTTGGAATAGTCGAACGCCGCCAGACAAATCCTGTTGTGGGTGTTGGGCGACAATAGACTCTTCTGTCTTGGGCCTGAGAGATGCTAGCGCAGCAAACGACACCTCGTCACCACAAACCCAAAGGGCGATGCACTGCCAACGACGTGGTTGGGCAGCAACTGTACTTTAGATTTGCTTTGGTAATACTTAGAACGATACAGCTACATTGCAAGCCCGCCTGCTGTGAGTGCAAGTCAAAGTGATGTGAGGCTACCGAAGGATGAAATCATGTGGGGACGATCAAGTTGTAGTGCCATGTGCATGTGTGTAGTACTAGTAGTAGTAGAATGGCATCAGCCCATTTTTGCCACTCTCGTCTTCTGGGGTTGCATTGGTGCGCTCCGCGGGGATAGCAAAGCCAGCCCACCATGCAGATTGGATTGCAGCCTTGTGTATTGATAGGTGCAGCCAGCATGATCGTCTATCTATGCCCTACACTACGACAGGATCGTGTTCAGTCTGTGCAGCGACTTGGCGACGCGGCACGGTCACGACTCGGGCTTGGAGTAGGAGTTAGCAGTGAGCCACATGAACAGAAAGCCAGATCGAGAAGCGCCACAATCACGGGCAGCAGAAGAAGCAGCTGTCGTTGTTCGCATAAGACGGTCGAGGTCCCGCCCCTTGCAGCACATCCCCAAGGCCCATGTTGGATGCTATTGGACCCGGTCGGCGATCATACAAGATCGGATCACGGGCGCAGTATCGCCAATAGCTTGCTGGGACCACCGCGGCGTCCAGGACCTGTGTCGGTTCCACCACTAATGTCCATCAGGAAGAATCCTTCGTGTCGACTCCATGTAGGTGCAGGCCTGGTGAAGCACGCCCGTGGCTGTCACGGTCGGCACTCATCCGGTCATACTGCCCTGCCCCGCTTCCTTCAATACTCTGACCCTGGCAACTCCAATGCTCCAGGGCCCCTCAGATCTGCCATGTACCAGGGCCCCGTCAGCCTCGTATTGTGGGCTGAAGTCATGACTTGCTCTCTTTGATTGCCAGCATCCTTCCTTATGCAGCAGCCCGGTCGCCGCCACCAATCGATTGCAGACCCTGTTGGCAGGAGACGATCGGCTCGTCTCCTCCGTCCTGGGTGCTCATCCCATCAGCCCTCAATTGCGCACCAGTCCCGACAGGATAGCGGACAAATGCATGGGAAATGATACCCCTACATCGCGATACAACAGGCTAGCGTCATTTCCATAATCCATCTCTCTCGCCCAAGCAACTTGGTTCGCCTGAACTCCAGCTCCCCCAGAATAGATCTTCACTGGGGGAACATCCAAGCTCCAGTGTATACGGTCCGCCCGGCGATTGGCTCGGTACACCTCTGCTCAAACTGCTACCTTGCACACTGACGTGAT
Source organism: Bipolaris sorokiniana ND90Pr (assembly GCF_000338995.1). Classification (NCBI taxonomy): domain Eukaryota; kingdom Fungi; phylum Ascomycota; class Dothideomycetes; order Pleosporales; family Pleosporaceae; genus Bipolaris; species Bipolaris sorokiniana. The sequence continues at coordinate 655,754 of NW_006911913.1, forward strand.
AGGACAGGCGCCCACCATGAACTGTGGGCCCTTGCACAATCTCAGCCCGACATGTCACTACGACTGCCCACTCACAGTTACCACATCACACCGAACCAGGATATCGGTACCCAGTCGGCAGTCTTGCTTTATGCTGCGAGAACGCCCATCGCTTCGTCTAAATTACATGGCTCTACCTTTTGATGTATGCCTCATTTTTGTCGCCACACAAGTACTCCAACGCAACGTGCCGGATTACCGTTGGCTGGAAAACACCGCGTGCATTTCAAGTAGCTCGCGGTATTGTACACATTGTGCCATCGACACATAACCAAGGATGGCTTGGATATCGACACGCATTGCACGCGTAAGCAGTGTAGTGGCTGGCACATGACCGCGGCAGCCATCAGCCCCAGACGCAGCTGATACTGTACCCGGCGCTCCAGAGAAGAGCACGCGTGCATCACAAGCCCGTGTCGTATACCTGTTCTGCCAATTACGTCACGATATGGATATATTCTACTCCACATCTTCCGTAATTCGCCTATCAAAGCCGGTTGCCAGTCGCGGATTACGCTGTCATTGAAACCTTAGCCTCCCAACCAAGCCTTGTTTTTCGTTCCTTGGTCTTTCAGGGGCGGCTCAGAATACTAACCATAAGCTTCTGCTAAAGAACAAGAGAACAAATATAGTAACAAAGCGGATATCGAGCGGGAAGGTAGCCCTTGTGGCAACAATCACCGAAGCTTCAACAAAGCCTTTTCTTGAAAGAGCATTACATGCTGGGCCTCATAGCCACGAGAAGGTCATCTCAAAATAGCATCAAAACGGAAGAAAGTGGCCAAATTAAAGTATCTTGCTCAATCTCTTGGAATACTTTCTCAGCTTCTTGCGCTACGTTACTTGAAAAGGATCTATACCAAGCAAAGAAAAAAAGACAACGTATTCCTAGCACTGTTGTCCTTCTCATGCTAGAGAGAATAATCTCTTGCGACATCACCTCTCTGCTAAGAATCCGCATGTCGCAATCACAGTCACGATACTTCGAAGTTAAGCTTAGTAAAGAGTACACTGGCGCTAAAGCTGCATCGGACTAGGCTAGTTCTATCTACGTGCTGAACCATATATGGTTCTACTATCTGAAGCCATGATCGCACTCGAAGATCCGTCGTAATTCAGTTCATATTGCTCCTTCCATATCCAGCTATAAATTTCCACCAAAACAATACGACGAGCAATACATATGCGTATACTGAGATTTTACTTAATAAGAAGATGTGCATGAGCGTACAGCAGTAGCATCGCTAGGAAAGGACTTGCGCCCATTGATACATATAACAGCTGCTCAAATTGCAGGGCTGTTGTAACGAGATCACAAATGAGCAAAGCAGGCAGTGCTTCACCATTACAAGTTCCGGACTTCTGCGTCCGCATGTTCTAAGCAAAGTTTGCGATCAGATGACAAGCCTATACAATACAAGACGGCTGTACCCTTTTGATTTATAAATTGTGATCTCACTGAGCACATGCATGTAGTTATATGTGAAAGCAAACAAAAATTTACATTACATGTCGCGAGACTGACTCCAACATGCATATCTAATCTTTTGCAATAATCATTCCCTAAGAAATGTTCGTAGTACTGCACAACATACCACAATGACATCAAACCCCCAAACCCCCAACTCCTACTAAGAGATATACCAAAGAAAACTACATTGTGTCGTTCATGCCAATTTTTGACCCCCAAAAAAGGATATGAAATCATTAACTCGTCTTACGCATGACATCGCGTTACCAAAATATTCTTACCACTCACTCCTCTTGCATTGCCTCCCCAACCGCCTCCGCCCCCACCTATTCATTTTCTATGCACAAAAGTTTTCTGGGGTTCATGTAGGCCTAGGGCAGTCCGTTTACAGAAAGGGAAAAACAAAATATCCGGTGAGAGAAAGAGAAAGTCAAGAGGCGTAACGCAGCTTTGCATACCCGACGTGCGTTGGCCTAGACCCTCCAATCCCCATGCAGACAAAAGGTAAACCCCCCCCCCGTTGGTTCAAAATGCAGTGTGCCGAGCCAAGTGCCGATTACCGTTGGCGGGAGCGGACACGTGCATCACATGATGTTCTTTTTTTCAGCTTTGTAGAAGAAATCTTGGGACCGAAAGCGTTTTTAATAGTGGGTCTGGGTCCTCGGGCGGTGAGAGGGTATGCATGATACACGCGTAATCGAGAGGGAGGGGGAAGGGCGTGTAAACACATGCTTCGCTGTATATGCATTGTGGTGAGTTACATAAGCCATCGTGATGCGTGAGTCTCTCATACGTGGGTGAAGTTGGAAGAAAGTGAAGAAAGACCTTCAGTGGACGTTCTTTTCATTTTCTCACATCATTGACAATTGACTCCTTGACGTACCAGACATGCCGTCCGCTTCCGACAAGTCTTCCTTCAATACGCGGGAGGTTGTTCTCACCCACATCCCTCTTTTGCTCCACCACTTTGTCCGTCCACTCGAGCCACGCTTTGTCTTTCAAGCACGCGCCCCAAGCTAGACTCTTGCTCGTGAACAAGCCGATGCAAAACGCTGTATTGGGGCTTTCATGAAGTGCCAAGTAGACAGTGACCTCGCTTCTCTTCGGCATGTTAAGATCCTGGTGGCTGTCGAATCGCGGAACTGGTTGGCTGAGCGGATGCGGGATATCAAGGCGCATGTGCTGTCCGTCTTTCTTGGATGTTTCGCCCGGCACAGTGGCAGTCACCCCGGTGGATTGCAGCGGGTGCGAAACGATTTTGATGCGGCCTGTTGGACTGAGATATTCTGAGCCGTCTAGTAGCCCCTCTCTTGAAAATGAGTACGCGCCGTGCTGGAATGCGCCCGCTGTGACTGTATCGATGCTTGAAAACACTCCGAGGAACTGGCATGGTTGTGTGTTGTACGGATACGGATCGTATTCCAGGACAAAGAGATTGGGCAAGGGCTGCGCCAGGCTCATCATGGACTGCGGTCTACTTTTCTGGAGCCGACTGCGCGATCTGTCCTGTCTTTGATGCAGCGACTGTACTGTCGGCGGCTTATGCAGTTTCCCATACTTTTGCTTTCGCTCCGTGACCGTATCGCTCATTGATCGTCTTCGCTTCCCCTTTGTCTCAGCTCTTTCTTCGTATTTGCTGCGCATATAATTGCAAATCGCCCCCAATTCTCGAAACTCAAAGTGGCCCATTGTTCAAAGAGCGGCGTGCGCAACCCGCAAAGTTGGAAGTGAGTGAGTGCCCGGGTCAGCCAGTTTTCGGCAAAAGCGAGTGTTGTGGTTTGATAGGGGTGCTGATAAGACAAGGGGGGCAATACGACCACGACGACAGGTAAAGACAGAGAGAGCGACGACGGATTTGGTAGAAAACTGCTAGAACCGAGCGAAATTTTAGCTCATGTATCCATTTGGGCCAATTCGATTGATGCGACGGCACGTTTCACTGTGCGACAGTTGTCGCAGGCATGCATATGGGGGTTGCGTTGGCAAGGTAATCATCATTGGTACTTGGTACGTCATTAGGGGCCGACACAGCCACCCGGCTAGCCACTTGCAGACATTTTAACAGACCTCCTTACTCCGGTCCCAGACTCCATCTCCTTGTACCAAATCCTACCGACCCCATTCTGGCCATTCGAAGGATTCCGGCAGTTAATTCAACCGGACTCGGCATGACGGTCGGGAGATTCGGACATGTACTTGTATGTTGTATACACAGCTCTTAGGAAAAGTGGCGATGAACGGTGCACGCATGATACATGCTACGCGCATCGCTGCTTTTTTTCATTGATTTCTCAACACAGACTAAAAATGGTTCTTTTCTTTTTGTTACCTACACGTCTTACACACAGGTCTTGCGTGTCTCAACATATTCCCCAATTGAGCCTATCACACTTGTGTGAGCACAACCCTCTGGCACCAGCGTGAGAGCCAGACAGTCGTGGTGGGTTTCCTCATCACCGCCTTTTCATGTGCATGGTATTGTATAATGTTATTCTTGAGACTGACTCTAGATGACAACAGACTTGTGTAAAGCGAACGTAATTCTTGAACAATCATTACATGGTGAAGCCTACTGCAGTAGTCGCTGATTGTTGCGTAAACTTCCTCTTAGCTTCTGCATTAGCTCTAGAACCTCCCTTTTACTGCCATGCAATCTTGGCCCACTCCTCCACATCTGCCCAAAGCACCTCTGGCCTCTCCAATGCCGCGAAATGTCCACCCTTCTCATGTGCCCTGAAGAAAACGACCTTCGCTGTTTTCTCTGCCCAAGCCTTTGGAATCGGCGAAAGCTCATACGGAAACCAGCTGTAACCTGTAGGCTTATCGACATACAACGTCGTCCTGTTATCTCTATATGTGTAGATGGATGTTGGATAGCAGCCAGTCAACCAGTATAGCGTGATATCCGCCAGGATGGTATTGAGAGACGGTCTCGTAGAAGGGTCGGACCACGCGAGGAACTTCTCTCCAATCCAAGCTAGTTGAGCAATAGGTGAACTGGATAGTACCAGGCCAATAGTAGAGGGCTTCGTCTCATGTTCCTTGGCATACGCGTGTCCTACAGCTATGAATGCGTCGCCTCTCTCGATACCCACTTTCTCCGCACTACTGATCTCGTCGCTGGGCGAAGAGTAGTCCTTGATGTCCTTAGTGAGCATAAAGTTCAAGTGCATACCCTTGCATTCAGGGTACGTTGCAGCAATTTGTCGCGAGAATATACTGCCAATATCGCCGCCCTGTACGAGATAGCCTGATTTTCCGAATCCCAGTGAGAGCATGAGCTTATGCATGATGCGCGAAGTATCGGCAGCTTTCCAATCCTTGTCTACCGGTGGGTCGGAAGAAAGAGCAAAGCCGGGGAGAGAGGGCACGATGATGTGATATGGCAGAGTGTCTTGCGTGTACTTTCCACGCAACAGGTCCATCATTGGTACGAATTCGAGGAAAGAGCCGGGCCACCCGTGAAAGAAGGCAATGGGGATAGCATTAGGGTTGGTAGAGAAGAGAGCGACAAAGTGAATATCGTACTTGCTACCATCATCGTCGTTGATGGTGGTTTTGAAGTTAGGGAAAGAATTGATGATGCTTTCCTCTTTGCGCCTAGCAAAGTTCAGTTAGAAGAGCAGCCTAGGCACTTGACAAAAAGACATACCAGTCAAATTTCTCGAGCCACTCCTTCTTCGCATCAATTATCCACTTTCGACTTATTCCAAACCTGCCATATCCACCTTCATCCTGCTTATTCTCATACGTCTCTTTCGCAATTGGACTGAGCTTGAGCAACGTCTTGAATTCTTGCAGCTTCTCTTCCTCAATATGCAGCTCAAACGGTGTTATTTGTTGAGCATCCTTGAGTACAATGCCGAAAGGCTTAGATGGTGCCATTGTTTCTGTGAGTACTAGGCGTTGTCACAAGCTATTTCGATAGGCTTTAAGAGATTTAGTTCAATTGAAGAGAGTGAGCTTGGAGAGTCTTTATCTCGGTGATGAGGTTGTGTATGTAATCAACTGGGCTTACAAATGCCCCTCTTCCGTATTAGGCAAACCCGGAAAATCGATGCAACCACATACGTAAGTAGTTACCGTACGCTAACAGTAGGTCATCAGCAATACGAAGATTTATCTACAACAACTCCCAAAAATCGTACAAGCGCAGCAAGACAAGCTCCCATGATATAATATTCAATTAATGCTTCTAGATATTGGAGAAGGTTGTGGTTGTGCTCTACTTTCATGCTTCGGCATCGAGGTTGTAGAACCTTCATTTTCCGGTTCTCCAGATTATTGGAGAAACATACTAATGCATTATTAATACAGCAAAAAGTGCACGTCAGAGGCGCATTTCAGATTGAGACGTTTGTTTTACACAATTTTTTCGTCTAAGAGCACCGCATACACGCCGAAAAGTAGTCCTTGTACTTACAAACCCCCAACATATAACATTTGTTGTGCCCCACAGCTAAGTAGTTCCTTGCTGATCACGTATTCCACATGACTCAGTTCCTATCACAAATGCAATCCCTGTAAATAAGGAAACTATGATTTCACGACAATTCGTTATGTGTGCATTAATTTTCCTCTAGGCGCATTTTCAAATGGATACTGAGACAGGCTGTTCGCGAGTTCTCGAAATAGCAGAACAAGTTGGGATACCCAAGTATGCCCGAGCACGGTGACTGATCGAGTTCCAGATAGATGTGGGGAAATGACAGGGAAGCTGCTAGATCTAGTGGTAGGGATGTCCAGACTCGACGAATGTTTGGTTAATTTAGTTTGCGACTGAATCATGCGAGTAGATTGTAAGCACAGAAAAGTCAAGTAGCCAAGATTCGTAAATGTAAGACTATACGCGTAAGCGGAAAACTACACTCGTAAATGTTTTGGGAATAATTAGAGAATTGGCACAGACAAGGGACGCATATTTGAACCAAGAAATAAATGAAATTAGTATGCGGGCAGTTATTCGCCCATTATCATCCACCATGCTCCACCAAATAGTATGGAAACAACTATGATAGTGAGGATGGCTGCAGCTGCCTTATCTCCTGTTGTTATCGCATTGTGCTTGACCTCGAAATTTCCAGCATCACTTCCAGCATTTGGGTCGTTTTTACTGATGCCTCCCGTGTCCAATCCGACCGGTCCAGCGACCTGGTCAATGAGGAGGTTTTGCATCACCTCCAATGCAGACATTTGCTCTCCGACGCCAACTTCTCCGTCGTTTACGCCGTTCCTCCACCAACGAAGACCACATCCGCCTTTTCCTGGTCCGCATTGTTTTGCTGCTGCCGCAGCAGAAGCCTTAAGCTTGGGCATGATCTTTTCTCTTGTCCAGGGAGCGGTCAGCATTGTGTACCCCATCCAGCGGCTGAGATAGGCCTTGAAAGAGCGCTGGTCGTGGTCGCAAAGTCCATTTCGCTCACAAGCTACTTCGCTCATGACGTCTGGTGCGCCTTCCGGGTTGAAGAAAACACCAACACCGTCGATAATTCCCTCCAAACGTGTCCGCCAGTACTCAGCTTGACTCTGTAGTAAGTTAGAAGATAATTCAGAGAAAAAAGGTAGATCTTAGGTGACAAACTTACGGCGTTACCCCTAGTTTCTGACATATTCCACAATGCCGCGGCGCCCGACATGTGAATACCTGCGTTGTATGTCCATTGAATATGGTTCAACTCTGTGCAATTTTGTCGTTCGCTGGTTCCATCATAGAAATGATAATCTGGACTCATCAGCCCGACGCTGAGTTCCCACTCCCACGCTCTTATCGCCCACTCGGTATAGGTGTCGTTTTTAGTGTATTTTGCAAGCCTAGCAGCAATGTTAAAAAAGCATCCATTTGAGATTGTGTTCTTGTAATCGAAGCCGTTGTTGAAGGAGAAAATCTGCCAGTTAAGTCCACCTCCACAGGTCTTAGGATTCCAACGCGGCACCTGCGTGTTGAAGACTGCAATAGCGAGTGATAACCAGGACATTTGTCCTTCAGCGTCTGGAAGCTTGTTTTCAGCTGCTGACAGGGCCGTCAATGCCCAAAAAGCTTGATCGTCGTTTCCTAGAGTACTGGTCTGGTTGGGTGGCATAAAAGCCTGTGGTTGACCTATTTGATGCACCATAGCTTGTGTTGTGATGTTGTTGTATGTATCGTCACCAGTGTAGTACCAGTAGTCGACAAAGGAACCAAACATGGCACCGCATAGCCACCAGTAGTAGGGGTCTGGCAAGTTTCCCGGGACGTCTCCGGGTCGGTCACCGGTGTACCATTCTCGAAGGCCTGCAGCGACAACTTTGGTCGCTTCTTTGATAGAGGCTGATCATGTTAACGGAGCTTACATAGACTTATGCAGGGGAGAGCGAACCTGGATCGTCAACATTCAACTCTAGTGCTGATGTGGTAATTGGCGACAGTATTCCCACTGCACCGAAAAACAGGCTGGAAGGCCTCATGACGGATCTTCAAGATTATCACGAATAGAAAGCAGGCATGCAAAGAGTCGGCATATGGCGACGTGGGGAAACGAAGGTGCGTCAAGTGGCTCGCAAAGGACGAGAGTGGGAGTAAGAGCGAAAGAAAGAGAGAGTGTTGGACAGCGAATGTAGCGCAAGTATGTCGTAGGGAAAAGGAGAAATCTCGAATTCACCCTACGAAGATTGCGAGGCACGATGAGTTATGAAACCCCTTGGGAGGTGAGGCCAAGTCATGGCGCAGTGCCGCAGCAGGTGCTGGGCGACAGTGCGACGCTTGGAAGTCATCTCTCCGCGTGGTTCAAGGCTGGGGTTGGGTGCTACGACTGGGTAGCAGCCTTGGCAGCCGAGCCTGAGACGCTTAAAAAGCGTCTCATCTCACAAGTACGGCCTGCGTCCCGTTTGAAATTCAGACCAAAGCGGTAGGCCTGACACGAAGCGCCAAGTATTACGGCGGTGTTGGCGTCCCTTGGAGGGAGGTTGGCGCCGAGCGCGGGTGCCACCAGCACTGCCAAATCCTGCCAGACGACATCCGCATCGTCCGCCCATCTGCATCTACGCTCAAGACTGACGGCATCGACAGCGCCGCCACTGTTTCCTGCTTGACGGGCGATCCGGGGAGATCATGTGCGCTACATGGACGGATCATCATGTCCTTCCTCTGGGCGGATCGCGTCCAACGGGCGACAATCTTGCCCCCTGGCAAGCCTAGCGACGAGTTTCAACAAGCCCAGAGTAGCAACGCCAAAACAACATTCATCATGGGCCCTTTTACCGTATTATGAGAAATCAGTACAACGTCAGAAAACGTCCCCCATGCGTTACACGGTGTTTGTGGGTTACGGGCTTGTCAGAACTACGGGCGTGTCATGGCTACGTCACCGTACATACGTGCTGTAGCCTCTCTTTTGGAAACAAAGACAGCAAAGCTTATTGTAGAATATTTGAGCGAGACCGAGCTATGGGCATTTGGGCCACCTCGGGTTCATTCAGCACCAACGTGCATCCATCTGCTGTGAGACGATCCAACTCCTGAGCTCTCTGGCCTTGTTGCTCATGTCCATGTTGGTCTTCGCATCCATATGGCTTGCAGCGGAAAAGGCGTCTACGACTTTTGTAACCGCTGCCCCGTTGTCTTCGTCAAAGGGAACCATGTCGAGAAGTTGCCGTAACGAGATCGAGCCTAATTTAATCCGCGATTGTACAACATAATCGACGCTAGCAGTATCCCTGTAATCCAATGTTGTTCGTGCTACCAGTCCCCACCTGTCTAGTTTCGTAGAGCATTGACGAGCATACAGCTGCTCTGTTGATGCCAATCGTACAAAGGCTCTCACCACTGCGCTCTGCGTGACACGATGCGAGGACGAAATCTCCAGAAGATTAAGGAACTCGTCGAGCGAAGCAGTACCGATGAAAGTATGGCGGTGTTGGTACTCCATTTCCCGTTCTTCAACAGTCAAGATGTCCATCGTAGCATTGCATCGAGCAGTGCGCAGCTGGTGTCGTGTACTGACAGGGTCACAGGCCTGGCTAGAGGATCCGTAACATTGGTGCTGTCTACTTCGTCTCTGGATGGGGATCGCGGCGTGCTCCTGGACTCGATGGAAAGCTGTATATAGGCCTTGGTTTGTTGACCTAATGTTCTCAACTACTGTACAGCCATGCATTAAATGGCTATCTGCCGTTTGACTTATAGGGGGTATATCCAAATCATCGTCGTCAAATAGTGTCGTATCCGAAGTCGGTGATGCGCGCTCGCTCGGGCTATTCATCTGAGGCTCTGGTATAAATATATTGAGGGCATGTCGATCTTCCGGTGCAGGAAAGCGGAATGTAACCATTTCCTCTCGTCGCGAGCTCGGAGTTTGTTGAGAAGGCGCCATAGCGTTAGGTTGTTCTTCCGAAGGACTCAGGTCTGTCTCAGCATTTATTTTTGTCGACCGGGTTTTTCTTGAGGCCTCCAAGCTGCTCCTCTCTGCATTTAGTTGAAGAGCAACTAATACCGCACTATTCGTACAATCGCGGTCTAACATCGGTCGCCATACACTAGACCTTCGGCGGTGCACTGTTAGGTACAGGCGGCATGTCAGCCGAGCTTTACGGGTATCCCCTTAATTCGTGCACAGACAGGCTTACTTTTTGCTGGTTCAACCCTTTCCAATGAGTCGATCTGGGCAGTATTGAGTCTGCGCCACGATCTTCTTGGGTTGCGGTGAAGGAAAGTAAGATTATACGCGCTTGCGATGTGTGCGTGGGACTTCCTTGGAGATTGTTGATTGTCTATTTTTACGGCGGAGAACTTTGTTTGCTAGTCGCACATGTTGCCACGGTTGCTGGCTTCATGGTGGCTTTAAATGCCTGAGGGTCTGGAAAAACATGTGAGTTTTGCGCGCTTGTAGAGATGGTGCAGTTGTGACGATGAGGTGAGAATCACGCGTAGCAGGACACATGGCAGGAAACGTGTAAGCTCCACTTTCGCTAGCCTGCAGGGTTACATACCATTGGGGGACACCAGAAGCGGACCGTGTAATACCAACAGGGTAATTCTCTTACTGGAGCAACCAATGCGTCGAGCGAGAGGGCAAGGTGACCGTCGGTATAGGTGGCTATAGGTGGGTAGTAGGTAGTCTAAATACGCAACCTGCTTACAGTCAACAAACGACACAGTACTACCAAGATAAGCATTCAACGCTCCAATTGGAGCACCTGAGTGTATAATTGGGCAGTTCTGTTTTTCTTGCGTCCAATCCAGGCCACAGCCAGCAAGCGTGCCAGGAACTGTACAATGCAATGTCGCACTAGGAGGAATCTGTGAGATACACATTCATCACACACACTAAGTACGTTCACAAAAAAGGATAAATGGAGTCCTAGCCTTAAATTTGTATCGTGTTTTACCGACTTCTAGACCACTTGCCCTCTTCCTCTGCCACGCGCCATACGTACACTGTGAGGAATGAACTTGAGGGCAGACATACTCGACGTTAGACTATCCATGGGGTCTACAGTTTGCACTGATGAGGTGTATTTGGGAGAGACAGTCGCTTGGGGACTTCCACGTCCAATTGCACGACCGGGGCTTTGACCTTGGCCAAACCCTCCACGTCCATGAAGCTTGGTAGGATAGCGTCGAGCCTCTCCCTGGTTGTGTTCTTCTTTCTCATCTTCGTCTTGGCCGCGAACGACATCCATACTGTCATCTACTGTACTCGCACTTGACTCACCTCTCTTCCTCCCAGTCGCTCCACTGGCACCTCCTGCTGAGCTCAATGTGGAGCTTCTCCGTCGGTGAGGGGGTATCAGCATGCTGCTTCGTCTATCGATGCCATCTTTTACGACAATGAAATCGTACTCGCGGGGAAACTGATGCTTATCTATGCAGTGTAATCGGCGCTTCTGAGGCGTGCTGCATAGCCGATCGCACTCTGGCAAAAGACAAGCGTACTGGAACAGATCAGTTGGAACGTCCATAGTATGCTGTTGGACGTACTTATCACCCGCCACACTTGGAGCCCCCAGATGCAGACAGAGGTCTTATCGCCTTTTGAGTAGGAACGAGAATCTGGGGGCTAGGGGCGGACATGCAAGAAACGAAGCAAAGACGCATGACCTACCGTTTTCTCTCCCTGATCCCGCTTGGCAGCATTAATGGGGTCATGGTACTCTGCAATGTGCAAGTGCAGGTAGTGCTGGTCTGGGAAGTTCTTGTGGCATTCGCTGCAACGGTTCATGTGGAACTGATGATAGTGGACATCGTGTTCCTCAATGGAAGCAAAGGTAAGCGGGTCGTGCGGGGGCAGTGAGCACTTCATGACGGCGTGCTCGTGTGATACAGCGGAATCGGCGTCTAGCTGGACAATCTTGATGTCGACCGATGCCTCACGTGAGTACGAGGTGCTGTGGGCGTCTGGTGACGACGAGTCGCGGTGTGAGCGCTTGACTCCCATAATTTTTTTGGGTGTTTGCTTGCTGGGTTGACTAGAGGGAGGCGTAGTATGAAATTGGGCAGTACCTTTGACTGGCGAGTGATGGCGCCCGTGTCTTGTGCTGCGAGGCTGCCTCAATGGCGCGGGGTGGCAAAGTGCGAATGTGGTGTGATGTGGTGGGCGGGCGGGTAGGATAGTAGTATGTGTATGTAGTCATAGATGGTATACGTACTACAGGGAGGACATGGTAGTCGGCCGGGACGTGGCTGCTTAGCTCCGACATTCATGGCCACTAGTTCGCGACTCAGCCGCCGCCGACTTGACTTTCTCACACCTCTCCACCACGGCCATCGCCTCCCAATCTGACGCCATACATTTCTGCGTCTTGGGTGCTGTTTGCTTCCGAGACCCTCACCCGCGCTGATTGTCCTCTACCCAGGGCACGCCACTTCACCATAAATGGAGCACGCCAGCCACAACGCCCGCCGTCTGCTCCGTGCCTTGGTCTGACCTGCCCGCCGACCGTGGGGTCACATCTGAACGTCGCCGGCTCCTGCATACTCCAGTCATGGCCGCCAACACCGAACAACTCGACAGGTGCGCTTTTCCCCCTTACCCCCGTCCCATCATACTCACATGCTGACTCACCACAGGCGGGCGAGAGCGATTGCGACGGAGCTCTACAGGCGCGTCGATGGCGGCTCCGGGTGCGCCGAACTAGCTGCCGTGCTGCAAGAGTAGGCGATGATACCTCCCAATTCCCGCGACTACTAATCCCCTATAGATACCGTGCCGCCTGCGAGGCCCTCATCTGCAACTTCGAATACGCGACCGCCCACGAACTCCAGACGGCGCTGTGGAACGCCCATCTCAAGGTCAACGCCGCTTTCCGACAAGAACACAAGCTCGTATGCACCATCGAATCTCCACGCTTACAACGGCACTAACACGTGGGCAGCTCAAGCGCTCCAAGGACCATGTCGTGGAGATCCGAAAGTTTCAAAAAACCTATCTCCAATTCATCAAGGCCAGCCAGCGCTTCTACCGCCAGTACATTCTGAATCTTGATGCCCAATTCCATGGCATTCCCGAGCTGCGCAAGATTGCCCAGAAATGGAAGGATGACAGTAGGCTCCCTCTCCCCGCCAGCCACGCCAAGCTTAACCGTAATGCAGCCTCCAAATCGTCTCCGCGCCGACCCATTCCTGCGAATTGGAAGACGCAGGTCCTCTTCTCGTGCCACCAGACACTCATCCAACTCGGCGATCTCTCCCGCTACCGCGAGACCGAACTCGTCGATAAGAACAAAGAGCGCAATTGGGGCCCCGCCAAGGGATATTACGATTTGGCGGCTGAGATTTACCCAGACTCTGGACACGCACCGAATCAGCTCGCCGTAATTGCGCGCGAGGACGGTGATCACTTCCGTTGCGTGTACCACCTGTACCGCTCACTTGCAAGCAAAGAACCATACCCTCAGGCCAAGGCCAACCTGGCCACCGAATTCAAGCGCGTTATTGCTGCATGGGACAACGGACAGCTCATTAACAACCACAAATCAGCCGAAGGAACGACTGGTCGTGCTCTTATTGCATGGTTCATCCGGTTGCATAGCAAGATCTACAAAGGCGAGGAATTCGCGGCACACGATGAGTTGGAAGGCGAGGTACTCAGCCATCTAGCCATTGAGCTCAAGGAACGCCCGCTGGATTCTGTTTTGACCAAGATAATTCTCATCAACATGTCGGCAGAGTACTTTGCCACCGTCCAGCTGCAAAGTATGTTGAGAATTCTCTGTAATTGACTGTGCTGACTCCTCCAGGCGAAAAACCCCCTCCTAACATTATGCGTACATATTTCTACTACCTCCGTCTGAATGTCAAGACTTTCTTCATTCTCTTGCAGGTTTTGCAGCCAGAACTAGACCGTCTGTCGGAAGGCAACGACGTGAAGCACCAAAATGGAGAACGTACGATGCAACTCTCAGACAAAATCACCGCTGTAGCCCGCCGTATTTTGCCAGGACTTCGCCTGTACAGCACATGGTTCACACGCTACTGGCAGGTGCTCAATGCCAACATTGCTGACACCCTAAACACTGTCGACGTGCAAGAGCTGTGGAAGGCATATGCCGCGACGCTTTCCCTCCTGGCTTCCAGTTTCCCGGTCGATCAGCTGCCCAAGGAAGTCTACATGCTCGAGGAGGATACAGACACCATTGGGTTTGAGCCCCTTATTCACCCTGACACTATGAAGGTGTGGTACAATGGGGACAAGATGAAACCAAAGTGGAGCGAGTTGAACCGGAACCATCCGAACGTCGAGATGCTCATGCGAGTCAAAGACCTACTCATCGATGGTCTGCTTCTTGTACAGAACCCAGATGCTCCTCTGGACCTCGCAGGCCCGCGATTCATCTATCGGGAAGAAGGTGTGCCATCTGAATTGTTAGCGAGCCCCACCAATCAGCCTGACGGCTCTCCTGTTTTGTCTGTGCAAGCAGCTGATATGCCTCTTTTTCAGCATGTAGAGGCACCGATTCCGGATGACCAAAAGTCTTACAGTGTTGCTGCAGCCTCGGAATCCGCATCTATCACGCTCGCCAAGGACAACGCGATGCGAAACATGGTAGATGATTTGGTAGGAGAGGAGGCCGGATTGGACCCGCTGGTTGAAGAGGATGAAAACATTCCACCCACCCCACCGGAGCAGACATTTGACGACACCACTGTTGTCAATGATACCACGTACGCTCCGGCAACTTATTCGATCAATGACTTGGTCAACTCGGTCAGGAACTACAAGCCCTTCTCTCCTGCTCCTGCTCCTGCTCCTGGATTGCTTTCTACGCCCATGGATAGGACTGCATCTACTTCTTCCATCCGCCAACCACCGAACCTACCCTCAGTACCCGATGGTCAGTCGAACTCGAACTCCATCTGGAACCGTGCGCCCGGCCCAGCATCACCACCCATGATGAATTCCAATGGGTTTGGAAACGATGTTCGTAGGTCTCCTATGATCGGTACTAAGGCTGGTATGTCTGGTCATGTACGAGGAGATTCGGCGAACTCGCTTCTGAGTGCCGACGTGCTGACTCCTACTACTAACCGGACCCTACGGCCCATCAGCGGTAGCTTTAGTGGCGGTCTTGGTAGTGGTGCCGCCTGGGGAAACCAAGGAAGCAGCCCCGTGCCGTGGGGGCCTGCCACGTATAGTAATAACTTCAACAACAACCAGTACGGATACGCCCCCAATGTCAACATGGCGAGTCCGCTGCTGTTCAACTCATATGGTGAGGGCGCCAATAATGCATGGGGCCATACGCCGCCCAACGGCCAAGGCGGTTGATTGACGGTGGCGCAGCCGTAGTAGGCTGCTCGTTGCTGTCTTCTCATCAATCGTCAAGGACTTCGAGATCCCTCTGCCGTCCTTAGCTGTCGCTGTGCACCAACAAAGGATCGGTTTGCACGAAGCATGCATATACTGATTTGTTTCTGCCTGATACCTGTGCAACAGTCAAGGCGTCTATCAAAAAATTCTTGGAACAAGGTCTTGAGGGATCTGGTCCGGCCTCTGGAAGTTACTCACGCTTTGGTTCACGTCCTGACGACTTTTTGTAGTGAAGGGAACAAGCAAAGGAGGGGAAGGTGACAAACTCGATATGCTTCACATTTGAGATTACTGTGGTATTTTTGGGGCTTATGTTGACTTTTTGTGTCTATGGCATGGCAGAGGGGAGAGGGCGAGTCTTTTTATCATGTAGCTTGCTGAAGTCGTATGGCGGCGTGCTGTCCTTTGGGCGAGTGCAAATGTCGAGCCGCCATGGGTGGGGGGCCAGTCGTGACAGTGTTTTGTGCTTTAGGATACTATCATGGAGTTATGCGTATATGTGATGTCTTTCTTGTCTAAGGTGGCGTGATGATGATGACGGTGGTGATGGTTGTGGTCGGTGTGTGTGTGACTAAGCAGGGCGGGTGCAAACAGGGCAAACAGCAGCATGCAAGCAAGGCGTAGAAGCGCTGCAGGGTTTCAGCCATCGCACCTTCACACTCGAGCGCGCCTGCTTCGCTGGTTTGCCTTGTTTTCTTGGACTGTGCCTGCTGATGGAGAAGCGGCTGCTGCTCCTTCAGGACGACGCTGGACTCGTTGGGGGTGGCTCATAGCCCGCAATTCCGAAAGGTACTCACCCACTTGTCGCTGTGCTGTCCCGCTCCATGCCACTCCGCTATCGCGAACATCTCGCCCGCCATGTCTGCCGGCGGCCCTGGAGATTCCCGGGAGCCGTCCACCCTATACAGCTTCACGTCTTTAATGAACTCGCTCTCTAACGGCCTCGCAGGAAGCATCCACCAAAAGGGTAGCAGGTTGCCCACCATTCAGCCTGCGTCGCCGCCGACCAAAGGCGCGCCGCATTCTTCCACATCGCCCAATCAGCCTGCATATTTTCCCATTCCTAGGGGCCACCCACATGTTACAGTCATTGCAAGCTCCGACTCTTCTACCACCGAATCTTTTTCCGAAGTGACATCGTCATCGTCGCCGGACTCGCTACCCAATCCCCAAGGGCGCAACGCCCCTACCACGCCCCAGAAACAGGCGCGCAGCAACAGGCGGAAGCAGTCGAACAAGTCGGGCGGCAGATGGAGTAGGGGAGGAGGCTCATCAGACGATACCGGGTCTGACCGTAAACCCCCCACGTCACAGCCAGCAGAACCTACGCACAGCGCCGCCTCGTCCCCCCAGAGCGCGTCCAAGACACGCCAACAACCTTATATTGCTACAAACAACCCATCGTCGAGCCAGACGCGATTCATGGCAACAGCCTTTGGAGGTCCTTCGGGAGATTCGCGGAGGGGAGTAGTCTCTCCTCGCCCCAAGGGTCGCGGTATGAGCCAGCCACACATGCATACTCTAACACTGAATCTGACTGGCCCTGTGCAGAAGCGAAGAACACTCTCTGCCGCAATGTCACCATATACGGTCACTGTCGGTACGAGAATAGTAAGTACATGTGACCGCATCTGCCAAAGTGTCTGTAGTGACCCTGTCCAGCCTGTCCGTACATACACGACAACCTCAAACTGAATCAGAATGAGAACACCAAAAAGAGGTTCAATGTTGACTCGCCATCTTTCACTCCGTTGCAAGCAAACACGAATGGATCCGTGACACCTTCGCCTCGCAGTGCTGCCATCTCCCCTAAGGCGGCTAATGCCGCGGTCTTTACACCCAAATCACAACGCTCCAGTGAGTCTTGAACAGTCGTCAGCTGTACTGACGTTCGCATGCTGATTTCTTTCAGCTGTCACCACCCCGCGCGTGCATACAAAAGAGCCCGCAATTGATTGGCATTCGCAAGACTTTCAAGAGTTTGTTCCACAGTCCTTTGACGGTCAGCAGATGGTGCGTGGGGCTTTCATTACATTTGGTTCCTTGTCCTCAGAATGATTTGACATGGCGTGCCTAGCACCCATCTGGCTTGAACGAGGGTCTCGACTTACAATCAGTCCAGGTAGATCCTAATCTTGGCTACGATCCGTTCAGTACCCCCACTAGCATATCCACACTGGGTGGTCCAAGCCACCAGGCCGCTACCATCAACCCTTACGCGCAAGACGCTTCAGCGACGTACTTTCAGAACGCCAATGCCTTCCAGAATCCAGCCTATCACTTGTACTGGCCTGTAGGACCTCAGCCTACCGGTTTGCTTGCTTACCAGCGCACTGCTCATGACTTTTTCATACCCGATGCGCTGCGAGAAGAATTGCAAAAGAAGGCAGAGGTCGCACGCCAGATTGCCCCAAACAGTACTCTGCCTGTCATTGAGCAGTTTCATTCGTTGTTTTGCTTGGATATGTCACCTCAGAAAAACACTGCGCCTTTCGGATATGCTAGCTGGATATACAGAGCTGTATCCAGCAAAGATGGAAAAACATACGCACTGCGCCGTCTCGAAAACTTTCGACTGACGAATGAGACTGCTATTCGCTCTGCTCAACCATGGAAACGTGTTCTGAACGGCAATGTCGTTACTATCCATGAAGCATTTACCACTCGAGCATTTGGCGATAGTTCCTTGATCCTCGTCACAGACTACCATCCGAATTCCAAATCTCTTGCCGATGAGCACTTCAAGCCCGTGCAGCGTTTTCATGGAAGACAGCCAACATCATCGCATGTACCAGAGCAGGTTTTATGGGGTTACACTGTCCAAATTGCGTCAGCGTTGAAGGCTATACATGGGTCAGGATTGGCTGCAAGATTGATCACGCCTTCAAAAATCCTACTTACTTCAAAGAACCGGATACGGTTAAATGCCTGTGGCATCATGGATATTGTTCAGTTTGATAATGCGCGATCTGTGCCTGAGCTTCAGGCAGACGACTTTGTTCAACTTGGACGGTTGATACTTTGCATCGCGAACAACAACCCAACAGCTCACTTACAGATGCAGAAGTCCATGGACTACATTACAAGAAGTTACACGGCCCGCCTCAAGGAATGTGTTCAATGGCTCCTCAACCCCCAGCCACCAGCTGGAACGCCATCATCTCCCACCTCTCCAGCGCCTCTGCAAAAGGACATTGACACTTTCCTTGGTGGGATTGCCGATCAGTTTGCATCTGTTTTTGATAGTGAGCTCCATGCACAGGACAGCCTCACAGTCCATCTTGGTAAAGAGTTGGAATCATCACGATTGGTCCGCCTGTTGATCAAGCTCAACATGATCAATGAGCGGCCAGAGCTAGACGCGTCCCAAAACATGCCAGGGAATAGTGGCGCAAATCCGTCGTCTGTATGGGCCGAAACTGGCGAGCGCTATTACCTTAAACTTTTCCGCGATTACGTTTTCCACCAAGTGGATGCAAATGGACACCCCGTTACGGATCTGGCGCATATCCTGGACTGTCTTAACAAACTAGATGCCGGTACAGATGAGAGAATAGGACTAATCAGCAGAGACGAGCAAAATGTGCTGATTGTAAGCTACCGAGAAGTGAAACGAGCACTGGAATCAGCATTCCAGGATTTAGTACGGGCGGGGCGGAAATAGGATTTCATCAGGTCTAGTTCACTCGGATAGCCTCGCTACTGACGCAGGCCATCTGCAAGCTTTCCCAGTACGCGTGTTAGGGGCAAGCATCCATGCAAGATGACATTGTCATAATTGAGATTGTTGATAGCCTACAGGCTTCTTCAAAGAGAATGAGTGTAGGGGTCATGACGGGCCAGGAGCTTGTTATCAAGGGTGAAGATGCGGGGGATTTTGGCATGAGCTACGCAGTGTTGTATCGAGGGACGGAATAGTAGGAAACAGGTCAGACACAGATTATTCACAACACAATCAGACGTTTTTTCAAACTTTGTTTTTTTTAGAATGACCACTGGATGGAACCTTGACCGCTAAAGCAAAGGACTAGGGATGGTGGTCTGATGTTCGGTAACTAGAACGTGACGGCGTGACAATAACGGCAGTAAAGCATGGCCTGGCAGGCGTATGTGATATACCTATGCCCCTCACTCTTGCTGGAGCCCAGAACCATATCTTCTTCCTTTCCTCAAGCACAACGAACATATGATCAAGGATGCTTGGTCGGCACCGCCTCGCCAGTATCGCGCCGCGGGGCTCGGCGGATTTAGCACGACTTAGCGCGAGATTTGCTGTCCCTCAATGTCCGAAACTCCGCCCCACATTAAGCACTTTCTCCCCGCTACAACTCCAACAATCGCCTTTCCTAAGAAAAACAGCAACCATAACAACAACCACAACAATGCCTGGAAACTACGAGCTACTGTGCCTTGAGAACCCGCTCCTGGACATCCAGGGCGTTGGGTAAGTCGGACACCCTCCCCTAGACAGCTTGTTGCCATGATGCACCCTAGTCGTCGGGGTGAAAGAGCACAGCAATGAGCTTGCATTGAGAGCTTGCATTGACAGCTCGCAGTGACCAAGCTCTTCTGGACAAGTATGATCTCAAAGCCAATGACGCTATCCTCGCCGACCCAGAGAAGCACATGGGATTGTACGAGGACTTGATCCAGAACTACAAGGCCGTCCTCATCGCCGGTGGTGCTGCGCAGAACACTGCCCGAGGTGCTGCATACGTCCTTGAGCCCAACTCAGTCGTCTACATTGGTTGCATTGGCAAGGACAAGTACGGTGAGACTCTCGAGAAGATCTCTGCCGATGCTGGTGTCAAGACCGAGTACCTCTATGACGAGAAGACCCCCACCGGCCGCTGCGGTGTTGTCATCACTGGCCACAACCGCTCACTGTGCACCGATCTCGCTGCTGCCAACAACTACAAGCTTGAGCATCTGAAGCAGGACCACATCTGGAAGCAGGTTGAGAACGCCAAGGTCTTCTACGTTGGTGGCTTCCACTTGACCGTCTGCGTACCCGCCATTAAGGCGCTTGCTGAGGAGGCTGCATCAAAGAACAAGGTACGGACATGTTTTTGATCGGCCTGATAAAAGTTCCAAATACTGACTGTTTGACAGCAATTCATTCTCAACCTCTCCGCTCCATTCATCTCACAATTCTTCAAGGATCCTCTCGATGAGGTCATCCCATACGTCGACATCCTGATCGGCAATGAGACCGAAGCCGCAGCATTCGCTGAGTCCCACGGTTTCGAGACCAAGGACGTCAAGGAGATTGCAAAGAAGATTGCCAGCCTGCCCAAGAAGAATACCAACAGGCCAAGGACAGTCGTCTTCACCCAAGGCACTGACCCCACCATCGCCGTTACTAGCAAGGAGGGTAGTGAGCCCGAGGTCATAGAAGTTGCCGTACATGCCATCAGCAGCGACAAGATCAATGACACCAACGGTGCCGGTGATGCATTCGCTGGTGGTTTCGTCGCTGGTATTGTCCAGGGCAAGCCTCTTGAGAAGGCCATTGACATGGGCCAGTGGCTTGCGAAACTTAGCATTCAGGAGCTCGGTCCCTCGTACCCACAGCCCAAGCAGACTTACAGCGGCTAAGCGTTTTTCACATAATGTGAGCGTGGAAGCTCGTGTATTTCAACAATCTACGAGAGAGAGAAGTAGCATGCCACCACAAGGTAGAGGCATGCTTGCCGTCTTCAGGCCTCCGCATTACGGGGCATCTGGATCTCGATATCGACATTGCATAATGACGATGTGTTTGTTTTGGCGTAGGGCGATTATAAAAGTAAAACATGGCCTTTCAACAGCCAAAGATAGATACCCTCAGCGGTTAAGCTGCTAGATAACGAAGAAAATGAGATGACTAAAGTTGCTGCATTATCATAGAGGTATTCT
Source organism: Bipolaris sorokiniana ND90Pr (assembly GCF_000338995.1). Lineage (NCBI taxonomy): Eukaryota > Fungi > Ascomycota > Dothideomycetes > Pleosporales > Pleosporaceae > Bipolaris > Bipolaris sorokiniana. The sequence goes on from NW_006911913.1 coordinate 676,946, forward strand.
ACATTTGTGTAATTATGAAATGTATGATTGTGTGATTCGTATACAGCATTAACAACGGCTCATCGCTCATCTTCAGATACCATTCATCCAAGTCTCCACGCTAAATAATCAAGTAATAAAACGCCACACCATGCCTCGTTAGATACATTATGCGTCCTATTCCTCGTTGTCATCGTCATCATCTTCTTCTTCCAGGTCTGTACGCTCAACGATGAGATTACCACTCCGCCCAATGCGCTGCTTGATCGAGCCCCCAGCCTTCAAGTCGTAGACTTCTCTCGGCATGGGCGACACAAGCTGGAACTTGTACTCGTGCTCGAAATCCTTTGGTTCTTCAACCTTTTCTCTAGCTTCATTTCCAGACTGCAAGATGTCATAACATTCGACGAAAGCGTAGAGTTCCTCAATGTCCGCATCTGCTGCAAACTTGCGCACTACACGTTGAGCGTCAGGCATACGCAGACTAATTCTCACTACATTAGTCTCGCTGGCATCGGGCTCTGGACGTATGGAAGCTGCGCGCCACTTGCGCCATTGCTGGAGGTTCTGGGCGTAGCGCTCAATGGCTTGTTCGCGCTCGAGAGCTTCCTTTTCTTCTCTTGCTTTGCGCTCTGCCTCTTCCTTCTTCTTGCGCGCCTTTTCGCGGTCAGCGGCAAGCGACCGCTCGTATGCGCTATTCTGCTGCTCTCTGATACTGCGCGTGGCCTGCTGTTCTGCGCGCTGACTGCGCACGCGGTTCAGTGGCTCAGTGTGCTGTTGCATTGCAGTGCGCAGTTTGGCAACGTATTGCTGAGGGGGCGTCGGACCTGTGACCCGGGTAGCGATACCCATGGCGGTCGAAGATACCTGTGGGGTGTGTACAATCAATCCCGTAAATGGGAACTTTGTGCATGAGAGCGCGGCGGAGACTTGGTATGCTTCGGAATCCTGAACATTGCCTACCCAGAGGATTATGTTGTTGTCGGGATTTCGTACAAACTCGACGACTTCAGGCGCGAGAAGCGTATCGCGAATGAAGGAGGATGTTTCGTCGTGCTCCGGGCTGATGAGGACGACCATGAGGAATTGGAGGTTCTTCTTTGCCAGGTCGAAGGCTTGAGCGTATCCGCTCTCGAAGAACGGCAGGCTGTGGCTTCCGTATTCCTCCTCGAATTCGCGGATAAATCGGGCAGCCGTGTCTCGTGGGTTCAAGGGCCGACGCCCGCTTGTGCTGCGTTGCGACGCAGGCGTGTTGATATTGCTGGCTGTAAGCCTCCCCCATACACGAGGTAAGAAAGGAAATATCCATCCTAATAACCGGAAGCTCTTTGAGAACAAAGAGTATACAAGCGAGAAGGGCGCGAAGAAGATTGCGAGGACCAGCGGAACTTGAGTGCTGACCTGGCTTTCTGGCTGCGGGACGACCCGAGGCGCTGGCTCTATCATTGGTCTCCTTCCACTACTTGTTGACGACCGAGGCGCTCCGAAGCCATTCAACAATGTTTCTTGCCGCCGGGTATCTCGTGGGGGTTGTTGTGCGGCAGCAACGGCGACGGGATCTTCGGTAGGTTCGCCATCAAAGAAGCGTGTGACGGCAATGTTGACGTTCCATTGCGCTCGCTGAAGGAGGGGTATCGCGGCGTCGACTGCTTGATCTGTGACAGCAGTGTATTGCTGAAGCGCAGCTTGTTGGTCTGGCGAGAGTGATCCGATGTCTACGCCGGTATCCGCCATCCTGGCGTCGGTGACCTTCGAACCTGGTCCAAGGCTTGTTTCAAAAATCGCGCTCGTGGGATATGGGAGACGAGTTCCGAGTAGACGGGGTGTAAAATCTGAAAGGACTGTGATGTGATGGGGTGTATGGTGGGTGAAAGTGTAAGTTTATACGTTGCCTGTTCTTCGCGGCGATGATGTACATCGAGGTGGTCGTAGCTTCAGCCCACCAACTTTGTACCGAACCCAAAGGTGAGGCTAATCCCCGACTCTTGTCACGCAAGGTATTGACAACCCAAGCTATTGATTCGCCCAAGTAAAACTGTTGGGCTGATTCAGCCCTAGTTTCTAGTCCGAGTAGTAGATTTGCACCCTACAATGAAATATTTTTTTGACTTCGTCATGGGTCGTCGTTGCCTCTACCATGGTCGGGAGGTTCAAACTGGCTGTGCTGAAGTTTGGACCGCCTGTATTAAACAGAGCGCAGTATATACAAGGCGCAATAGAAAATCCCCTATATTGCAAGCATTATCAACATATTACAATGCTATCAGATATTCACATATTTCAAGTGCAAGTAAATTTGGGGCTTGAATTCCAATGAACGCCACATCAAATCCGATAGTTGCGGGTAGCCAAGGTGGCTTTGAAACAGCCACAGAGACACAACGTACCCATCAAAGCATATACCGAGGCCATCTTCTGTGCAATTGCCAAGGGTAACAAGATGCTTCACTTTCCCATTTCGTGATTGTGGCGAAATAGGTCTGTTTTCGAGGACTTGTTTCCAGAGAATGATGCAACAAGTCGGCTTTCCCGACAGATGAATATACCTTGTGGCTACAGTTGTGTGTTAGTAATTGAACTTATAGATTGCCTGACAACACGCTGTATTTTGGGGGGTTCAACGAGTTCGAGAATATGTAGTGTCATGGGGATGAGATATGCCCTACTTGTATTTCAACGGGAAGACATCTAGGTTTGCATGGGATTGAGATGGAATAGGGTTGTAATGCAGTTAAAAGACAGGATGCAAACGAGCCGCCTGAGCTTCTGCAAGTGTTTGCAAATCTTAGGTGTCAAAATGCACAAGTTATGATCATGTTAATTTCAAAAAATCTCAATGTTCACGAAATCAGCATGCCGGGTTGGCGCAGTGGTAACGCGTCGCACTTGTACCATGTACAGTTATGCGAAGATCAGCAGTTCAATTCTGCTACTCGGCAAACTCCATTTTGAATGTGTGTCTTTTTTTCTTTTTGCTTCATTTTGTAAAGTGATATTAATGAGATCAATGAAATGTAAAGAGTAGATTTTACAAGATAGCAGGGTTACCATGCTTTGTACGCACATAACATATATACATGGAAACGTATTGCTTCTCTATATTGACCTAGTTATGGTCAAGAACCGCAGCAAGAGGACATGACGTCAATGCTCAAACGAATTCACATCATCTGATTTCTCTGAATATGCTCTTATCGTCTCTTGGGCAAACATTAAGTTATATTGTGTTTTGGTTGCGATTCGCACCGCCCACATATATCAAAGTTTTGCAATGTTACAAAGCGTATGTCCCGACAGATAAATTACGGAGGTCCGACACATGGAATCAGGCGGTTCCGTACTCAAAAATCGTCGCATTTAGTCTTGTCTCGTACACACATGACGCGTCTCAGCTTTCAAAGAAAGATAGAGATAGAGCATGTATGTATCCAGCTCGAAATCCGCCAAATGGAACAGCGGATTGAGCGAGGCAAGAGACTGAGGTTTGGTTACTACACGGGAGACTTGCGCATCGAGAGCCTTTTGTCTTTCGCATTCATGAATTTAATGAATGATGTACTGAAACACAGTAGTTGCGCCGAGATGCGTGTGCAAAGACACCCCACGGCCGGTGGTGAGGGTGCCTTGTAGCTAGAAGGTTGATTGGTAGGAGAGCGGAGCAGTTTCGCACCGAAAGGTTTTTCTTCATGATTATGTCACGGTCTGGGCTATACCCGGTTCGGCATTAGTCTCTTCATCCTTCTCTGCTATGCTTCCTCAACACCAGCCACTTCACGCGGCATATTTAGCCATTGTACCAATGATATGGCTGCACAGATAGCCGTGTTTGCCATGTTCGCTTGAATGCGGGTGCTAGCCTCTGGATTTGCTGCTCGAATTGCGACATCGCCTGCGATAGGTCTGGCATGCTTGATATGGCGCTAGCTTCGAGTTGGCATCCCGTGCATGTTCAAGCCGTGTGTATAATCGAGTGACACATGAGAATTTGCGAAGCTGATTTCCATCTTTTCCATCTTGGATTCCACTCCTCCTTAAAAGTCTGGTTGAAGATTCTGGTCTCCCAACTGCTCTTCGAGGATGACGGCTCATACTCACATTGCAGCCATGGAGCACACAGGCGGGCCTCCGGCAACTGGCCAAGACGCAGAGTCAGGCGCAAACGCGGCAGTATCGCAGGAGAAAGATCTAGCAATTGGCCTTGTAGGGGAACACGCGCAGGTAATCGACCCAGAAATCGAGGCTAGAGTTTTGAAAAAAGTCGACTGGTTCTTGATACCTGCCATGATTGTCGGTATTTCTCACAGCCCATAACCTACGAGCCCGTTTGAATTGTTTGATTAACCCAAAGCTTAGGATATGGACTGGTGTACTATGACAAAGCCATCTTGGGCTCCGCAGTCCTATTCGGCATGACAAAGGACCTCTCACTCAGCATCACAGACACCAGCATGAGGCCGCCTACAACAAACACATCCCGTCTGTCATGGGCGACATCCCTCTTCTACTTTGGCATGCTAGCAGGGCTCTACCCCATGACTTTTGCTCTACAGCGCTTCAATCTCGGCCGCATACTGGGTGGCGTCGTCATGCTCTGGGCCCTGGTCTGCATGCTAACCGCAGCCGTCACCACGTACAAGGGGCTCTATGCGCAGCGCTTCTTTCTCGGTTTCGTAGAGAGTATCATACCGACTGGTTTCATGACGATAATATCTAGCTACTACACGCAGCAGGAACAGGCTATACGGCAGAGTTGGTGGTTTAGTTCTACAGGCCTCTTTACGATTATCGGGGGTGCACTCAACTATGGCTTTGCACAGATTACCGCCGGGGATTTGAAACGCTGGCAGTACATCTACCTTTTGGCGGGCTGTTTGACTTTTCTCTTCGGTATCTGGTGCTTTTTTATCCCCAACTCGTGTGCTTCGGCATGGTTTCTCTCGCCTGCAGAGCGGGTTGTAGCTGTCGAGCGGCTGCGCAAAGGCGCGACTGGTGTGCGTTGCCAGAAGATCAAACCCGCTCAGCTCAAGGAAGCAGCACTGGATATCAAACTTTGGCTCGTTTTTATCCTCATGGCTTCGGCATATACGGTTAACGGCGCAGTGTCTGGGTTTGGTCCGCTGATTGTTAGTACATTTGGCTGGTCGACACTCGAATCGATTCTCTGGCAATTTCCCCTCGGCGGCTTGTGCCTCATTACTATCTTGCTATGCGGGTACCTCAGTTCACGGATCCCAAATATCCGTCTCATTTTACTCGTCGTAAACTGCCTCCCTGTCATCGCTGGCTGTGCTATGATTTGGAAAGCAGAATGGACCTACCATGCTGCCACCCCTGTCGCAGGATACTCCATCATTGGCACTTTTGGCGCCGTCGTCAGCCAGACCATTGTCATTGGCATGTCTAATGTGGCTGGAGCGACTAAAAAGAGCGCCATGGCAGCTGCCATCTTTGTCGCGTATTGTGTGGGGAATATTGTTGGACCGCAGTTGATTGACAGCCGAGAAAAGCCAGCGCATTACCCAAAGCTGTGGACCGGCTTGATTGTTTGGTGTGTATACTAGCCAGTACCTCCTTCTCTTTTTGACACTAATGAGATATGTAGTTACTGTATCACCATTGCTGCAGCTGCAATGCTCTATCTTGTCCTTCAACGCGAAAATAAGAAGAGAGATAGTATCCCTATTGACGAAGCGGAGCGTGACAAGCTGGCATTCATGGATTTGACTGACAAAGAAAATCCTTACTTTCGATATGTTTTGTAGTCAGGGTAGGAGCGCTTTTGTAGGCGTTGAACCGTGAAGTCAAAGAAAAGTTAGAGTTGTCATAACTTTGGCATGGTTCTTCATCCCATCACTGTGACGAGAAGAAGAAAAGAAATCAGATAGGAATAGATGAGGTGGAGATCAAGAGGGAAATTTGTGTAATTTCGATAGCAACATCGTCATGTACAGCTGCAAACCCAATCAACCGGGAACCAAAACTGCGCGACCTGGCCGACGGCTACAATCCAAGAACGGCTCAAATACACAAAAAAAAGTCCAGTCTAGTCCCGTACAACAACGCCAGTAGCAACAGGGACACAGCCTTTCCACCCACGTGTCACATCCGTGTACTCCCCCCTTCATGAAGCCCTGGGGGGCATGTAGTAATGCTCGCTCGAAAAACAAAGGAACAAGGAAAATACAGAAGACGCCAGAATCCAGAGACAAAGAAGATAGACACAACGCCCTTGGTTTCAAACTCCAAAGGCCAGTTGACTCAACAGATTGGGTTCACTTCACTGTATGCGTCCATTGAAAGCTCAAATATGCAGCCGTCGTCGTCGCCGCGCATCCATCGCTTGGCTGACTGTTGCTCCTGACAAAAAGGAAAAGTGAACGATAGGGTATAGTTGTAACAGGGAGGAGTGCGGACAAGGCATCTTCACGGTACGAGATAACAAAAGGAAAAAATTGTTGACGCTTCACAGTCATCCATCAATGAAGTGCTCGAGGTCGGGGTCGAACGCCAGCCTCAGTCGCGCTGCGTACTCTGATTGTGGGTGGCCGTATCTCTGGTGCATCGGCCATGGCAGCGTCGTAGCTGGGGACAGGCGGGCTAGTTTCCCTAGACTGTTGCTGATTCTGTAGGAGTGGTGCTCGCTCGTCCCAATAACCGTTTTGATGGCTAGCCGTGTTTCGCAGGCTGGGAGAGCCGACGGGACTGGTATATTCGGGGGGAAGCTCACCAGGTTGCAGAAGAGTCAGACCTTGGTTGGCTGGGATTGTCCTTCGATAGTCCTCGCTGGTACCTTCGCCGGGGTCATCGTTCGAGTCTACGAGGCTGAGTGCTGCGAGGGATATGTCTGTCGGGCTACGTTGGGGGCCTGGGCTTGTAGGTACCTGTCTTCCAAGACGCATTTGCTGGCTACTAGACCGTGCATGTGCGTAGCCTGCTTGGATATAACTGCCAGCCATTCCTTCTCTGACGCCTTCCCGCCCAGAGTCTAGAAGTATGGATCCTTGTTCGCTACCATATGGTGGTGGTGGGGCCAAGCTTCCGGTTTGTGGTGCTAAACCCCACTTCTTAACATTGGCTTCAATGAATACGAAGCCCATCTGGCCAAAGTTGACATGGACGTGACATGGGCCATTTGCGCCGACTGTGGGGAAGAAGTTCTGGGTCTTGAGGCCGTGTGCGACATCATCAAGCCTTTTACCGTTGCGCGTGAAGAAGACTGTTCCGGTTCGAGGTCGGTATCCAACACCAATGACATCTCCTTGAACGTAGGCGGGACCGTATGCAGATGGTTGGAAGGGTTGGTTGTATCGGCGGTTTCCATTAGACATATATGATATTGACGATTTATGGTAACCTAAGAGGAGTTAGAATGTAAATCAAAAGATGGTGTGCAGTGGCAGACGCACCTGGGAGCCTAAACAATGGATATGGCTTGGTCGTCACGCCAATCGCTATGCTTGTGCTCTCGGGCTTTTCGTAAACCTTGGCTTCCCAGTAGTAGACTTCGTTCTGCTTGGGTATCGGTAGGTTGCTCTGAACACTGCATTCGGAATCGAAGAACTCGATTTCGGTACGGCCTTCTACAAAGCAATTTGCAATCTCGAGTTCGGGCTCAAATTCCCAGGCGGATACACCCTTTTCTTGGATGGCCAGGAATTGCGAAAGAGATATGTCGGTTTGGACGGACTCGGGCGGGTTTGCCTGGACGAATGCTATAAAAGTCAGTGCACGTCCGTTGCCATTGAGTGATTAAGCAAAGACGCAATATATCAGGCATACCTTTAGCTCTCAGGTACTCTGTTCGCTGCAGATCGTCCATAGACTCGAGCGCCTCGGCCTCTTCTTTGGCAAATTGCTGTTCGTCATCGTATTCACCCGGCCGCGTTATCCGGTCGAGGAAGATGCGGCCTGTTTGCGTGTATCTGAAGTAGTAAACAATAGCGGCGATGATGAGGCATATTCCCGCAGCGCCAAGGACGGAAAAGATGCCGATCATGATTCCCTTTGCCGTGGATCCGAGGCTGTTGTGGGAAGCTGCTGTGTGCGCGACGACATTGTGTTGAGCGCGGTGGTGTGTGAAGGGTGTTGGCTGCATGGGTGGGAGATTGTGGCGCGGGTGGTACGACGTGTAGAGCGTCGACGTGGGCCCGTCCGGGTGGAGGGGCTCCTGGGGCAGCATTGCAAGGAGCCGGCGAGACAACTATCAAGGACAGGAGCCGGCGGAAGGTAGGCGACGCAATCCAGGCCGTGAAGGAGAGCGCGGCGGCGCTGGTGATGGTGGTGGACGAGCTATCAGCGCTGGCAGTGGATGAAGCAGTGGGGGCCGGGACCAGCTCGGTGACGTGCGGCGACAGAGGCGCAGTGCTAGCGACGCGGCGGGGCGACGATGTGCGGTGGTGGAGGTGAGATGCGCGGGTGGTAGTAGTTGCAAGTGTTGTCGGTGTCGAGAGAGGACCAAGGAAAAGACGTCGAGAGGCGGGATGGGATGGCGCCGGCGGGCGGCAGTAGTAGAGGGAGGAGTGGTGAGATGTGCGTGAGACGTCAAGTGCCTGACGCTGCGTTGCCACCTCGCCCACTGCTTGCACACGACACACGCAGGGCCGCGCCTCTCGTCAGTTTGCCGATCTAGCCGTCACGCCTTCGCTTGGACTCTTCTAGGCGACTCTGCTGCAACTGTATCAGAACTCCGTCTGCATCTTGCTTTACTCTCCTCAACGCCGTCGCCCCTAGCTCTGCCATCCACGATTGCCCGTTGGTTGCCCGCTGCCGCCGTCCAGGCCCAGGCCTCGGCCAGAACCAGACTTGCACCCCCAACACCACCGCCTTGCATGGCCACGACACAATGCTTTGCATCTCTGCATGCTGCCTTTGCCAGCCTAGGTATCGAGCAGCTATGCGCCATGCACACCAGATCACGTGATTTGTCATTGTCAATCACCATCGCATCGACGTCTGTCTTAGGCCATGTTTCGCTTGGTGAGAGGCAAAAGCAATCTGACATTGACCCCATGGTTTCAAAGGAGGCCAAATGCTAAAATTGGCGTGCAGCTGTACACTAGTCGCCCGTAGGCGCCGCCGGCACACGGTTCGTGAAGCAGCCATTCCACCACTCACTGCCTAAACGTTATGCAATCGTGAAACATTGACAGTCCAGAGCCGCCTACAAAGGCGCTTCACCATCCAAAACCACTGAGCCCGCCACGACAATCCTCCATTGCAACTGCTTTGTTTATCTGCACCTCGAATCTTCTCGATTCCCCCATCCCGCAATGTCCACCCCGCAATCGAATCGCAATCTGCGCATCAGCCTCGCAAGGCTCGACCTGCCCACCGTTGACGTCAATCATATCTGATGATGTCAGACTGCCTGTGCACCTGCGACCACCTTCATTTCCCCCCTGCTTCAGACGATGCGATGCATACAAGGAGCAGCATGTCGTCATCTAGCACTACAGGAACATAGAACTGCGTGCATGCTCTACTCTACTAAGTATCTACCGTGGAACAAAGGAAAGCGCAACGGTGGGTTGCCAGGCGCATGCACGCAGGGACTGAACATGTTGCAGATGCTTCCCAGGTACCGATCATACACTGAGTCATGTCTGTGCAGCCTTGATCCTACTACTCGCAGTCAGTTCACGCTTCCAAGCAACGAGAATGTGCTTCACAGTGGCTTCCTCGCATCATCATGCTTCTTCGCTGAGCCAGCTGGTTTTACAGACCAAATATCGGAATACGCCAGGACGAGCGCAGCGTACAAGAACAAAGGAAAAGGAAATTGGGTCATGACAAGAAATGAATAATGTTGCTAAATGTCGCTCATGATTAACTATGTCGGTGATAGTTGGAGTAGTATTCTAAGGATTGATAGATTGCCGAGAGGCTCTTGCTCAGCGACAAAGCAGAGTGATTAGACCGAGAAATAACCCAGCCACACCTACGCTCAGAGACTAGATAGGAGACAAACCCGACAGCAATCTAGAGCTAGCAAAACTTCCGCTAAGTTGATGGCATTGCTGCATACCAACCTAAGTAAGTATAGGCAAGAATTACAGCCAAATTAGTCTGTAATCCATCCAGGACTGCACACCATAGATACACATTTCAGTTGAGTGTCGGGTAAGACTGGCATTCTGCCACAGGCTGCAGCTAGTATTTGGTCTGTGAAATACCATGTCCCTATGTCTGCGTATTAAAGTCTACGAGTACGTTGGAGGCAAGCCAACGAGGCGCGACAGGAGTGGCTGAAGACATGTGGAGCTCCTTCAGGTTAGGGAGTGGGTTAAAGCCCCTAATAACCGAGGGGGCGTTATTGGTGTGCTGTGTAATGCGAGGGTCGTATCTCGAGTGAAACTATCGATTTGGTAGAGGAAGAGCGACAGCTAGCGAATGCTTGTTTCGGCACTCTAGTATCAGTGTGGGCAAAGACTACTCTGTAGCGAATCTGCCTGGGCGGGAGGCAACGGTCAGGCCAAGACATGTGATTTCTCGCAACATGCCAAACTCGAAACGCCTGCAATGTATAGTGAGATTTGGGAAAAGGTCCGCCAGATGATACAACGGTACAGTGCGGCAGCAAAATGTATGTCTGTACTCGAGTACAATGATGCAACGCGCATCGAGCCGTGCAACATGCGGGCTGTCAAAGGCGCTGCCTGACGTGCGACATCACAAGGGTCATGTGAATGCAGTGGCAGCAAAGAGGCATGACGGTAGCAGTCTTGTTTTCTAGAGCGACAGCCGATGTGTGTAGGAGCTGGTACACATCCAGTGCAGGTGTGGTAGTTGTCTCGTCGCCGCCCTCCCCAAGCAAGTGACCCAGCCAGAGTTGGGAGGTGGCAGATGGGCGGGTCGCCCGCAGCAGACGCGCGCTCATAAAACTTTCAACTGGCCTTCCCCCTCCCCTTATAGCCACCGCCCAAACTGCGTCTCTCACCCGCCTCACCCCCCAGGTCTGCCGAGGCTTTTTTGCATGCTGTCGTCGACTAAGTTGCTCTGCAGCAGCTCCTTTCTCTCGACTACCGAAGCACTCGATTGGTCGCACACTTGAGGACCCGCAAGCACGTTTCCGCTGCGCCCCGCGCATCACCACTAGCAAACTTGTCGCGGCACACCGAAATTATCACGACAGATTGCTGAAACGCCCGTCGACTTTGCAAAGGAAAAAAAATGCAATTTGTTTTGTGAGACGCTCTCTCTCCGTCAAAGGCCTGTATGTTGGCACTGCCCCTCCATTCATCCTTCAACCGCCTTCCCCACTAAAGCTAACCATGAAGCGTACCAACAGACCAAGCTTAAGCCGACACGGCCTACTCTTTTTTTCCTCACCTTATCTCGCAGTGCAGCCCTACTTCACCACTACTCCCCTTAATCCAGGGTTGCTAGTCGACACCCCCACATCTTTTTCTTGCACGCCCAAATACACCGCCCTCCGCTATGGCGTGGCAACCGCAGGACGATCATCTACGGCAGCTGGCCCAGTGCCTGAGCGACTCGCTCAGTGCCAATGACGCAAATGCGCGAAAGAATGCTGGAGAAGTCAATATCCCTTACCCATGTGCTGGAGATTTGCATGGTGCTGACCTCGAATACACAGATGCTCAAATCGGCGCAAACTTCGCCTGATATCGACAAATACCTAGCCTATGTTTTCTCGAACAATCAGCCCCCGTCCAGCGTCAACATGGATGCTGCGCAGTACTTCCAGGCAAGAGCTGCCGCAGCCGTTATGCTTAAGAACGACGTAAAGACGGCCTATAAAACCATGCCCGATTCGACCAAAGACTATATACGATCCGTCATTCTTCTCGGCCTACAAGACCCCACATCGCAAATAAGAGGATATGCAGGCAACGTCATTACGGAAATTGTGCGCCAAGGAGGCATCATGGCATGGCCACAGATTCTTTCGGAGCTCATCAGCATGGTTAGCAATGCCGACGGCAATGTCTCGACACAGGCGCAAGAAGGCGCCATGGGTGCGTTGTTGAAGATTTGTGAGGACAACAGAAAAGCCCTTGATAAGGAATACCAGGGGCAGAAGCCCCTCGACTTTATATTTCCTAAGCTTCTCGAAATCACTACAAGCTCTCAGCCTCGGGTGCGCGCTGATGCATTGGCTGCTATCAACGTGTTCGTCCCGGAAAAGCCACCGGCTGTTGTTTCCCACATCGATACACTGCTACAACAATTGTTTCAATTGGCCGGCGACTCTAGTGAAGATGTGCGCAAGCACGTATGCCGAACCTTTGTTCACATCGCCGACATTGCCCCCCAAAAGATAATACCGCACATGGACGGCCTTGTCGAGTTCATGATCACGCAGCAACGCACACCAAACAATTCAGACTTGGCCCTGGATGCAGCAGAGTTCTGGCTATGTGCTAGTGAAGACGAAAAGATGCGCGATCACCTTGGCCCATACCTGGCCAAGATAGTACCGGTTCTGCTTGCGAGTATGGTATACAGTGAAGATGACATTATGCGTCTCGAGGGTGAAGAAGAAGACTATGAGGTTGAGGATCGAGAACAAGACATCAAACCAACGTTTGCGTCGAGTAAGGCTGGAAGACTCACTACCAACGCAAACGGCGAGACCGTTCCTGTCAATGGAGGAGCAGGAGCCTCAGCCGAGGACAACGATGATGACCTGAGTGATGGTGAAATTGACGACTTCGACGACGACGACGACGACGACGAGTTTGGAGACCCAGAGGAGCAATGGAACCTTCGAAAATGCTCTGCGGCGGCTCTCGACGTCCTCGCATCAGTTTTCCATGAAGCTGTTTTCCAAGCAACTCTTCCTTACCTCACAGATAATCTCAATCATGCTGAGTGGCCCCACCGCGAATCGGCAGTCCTTGCACTTGGTGCTATTGCAGATGGCTGCATGTCGGTGGTTGAACCACATCTTCCTATGCTCACTCCATTCCTCATCACTCTGCTGGAGGATCCCAAGCCTGTTGTTCGTCAGATCACATGTTGGACTCTTGGACGTTACTCAGGCTGGGCCTCTCACCTCGACGCGACTGGCAAGAAACAGTTCTTCGAGCCTGTCATGGAGGGCATCTTGATGAAGATGCTTGACAGAAACAAGCGTGTGCAGGAAGCCGCAGCATCTGCCTTTGCCAATTTGGAAGAAAAGGCAAATGCCGAGCTTGCGCCATACTGCACTGTCATTGTCCGACAGTTTGTCCAGTGCTTTTCCATGTACAAGGACAGGAACATGTTCATCCTCTATGACTGTGTCCAGACGTTGGCCGAACATGTTGGACCTGAGCTGTCCAAAGACGAGCTTGTTCAAACACTTATGCCTGCTCTCATTCAACGCTGGAATAAGGTATCGGACCACTCGCGGGAAATGTTCCCATTGCTTGAATGCCTTTCATATGTTGCCACAGCCCTCGGGCCTAAGTTTGCTCCATATGCAGCTGGTATATTTGCCAGGTGTATCAAGATTATTCACCGCAATCTTGAAGAAGGAGTCATGGCATCCGAGATAAATGGTTTTGAACCCCCAGACAAAGATTTCTTAGTGACCAGTCTGGACTTGCTCAGCGCTATCATTCAGGCCTTAAACCTTCAGGACAGCGCGACACTAGTCACACAGGCGCCGACATTCTTTCAACTATTGGCTGTCTGCATGAGAGACCCTAACAACGATGTGCGACAGTCGGCCTATGCTCTTCTTGGAGATTGTGCCATATATGTCTTCCAACAACTCCAGCCTTGCTTGCCCGACATCTTGAACATTCTGATCCCGCAGCTTGACTTTGCTCAAGTAACGACTGATGGCCTGGAGACGGGTTATTCAGTTATCAACAACGCGTGCTGGTCTGTTGGCGAGATTGCCATGTGTCACAAGGAAGGCATGCAACCCTATGTTGAAAAACTGTTGCAAAAACTTGGTACCATCTTGTTCGACCAGAGGGTTCCCGAGTCTCTGAATGAGAATGCGGCCATTGCTCTGGGCCGCTTAGGTCTTGGATGTGCCCCTTCACTGGCTGTCCATCTTGCGCAGATTGCTCCGGCTTTCATCCGTGCCATCAAGAATGTCCAATGGACAGATGAGAAGTGCCACGCTCTGACTGGTTTCATGTTGATTGTGCTCGCGAACCCTGGCGCCATGGAGCAATCTCTGCTTGAATTTTTCAGTGACATGTCAATGGCGGACAGCAACGTGATCCGAGGCCCTGCAGGCAGACAGGTGCTGGAGACATTCCAAAAGGTAAGACAGAAGAAATTATTGCTAGTCATATTTGCAATTTACTAACGCTCGTGACCAGGTTATCCAGCAGTACAAGGGCATGATTTCGGACTTTGACGCCTTTCTGGGCGGTCTTCCCGCAGAGCAACAAGCACGGTTCCGGGAGCTGTACAACGTCTGAGCGTCTGTCTTTTCCCCCAAAGCATTTATTTCATGTGGTATAGCGGGCGTTGAATATGGGCATGTGTGCAGTGTGGTGTCATAGTGAGAAGAAGAAATATCAGAAAAAAAGCAGAAGAAAAGCTGGGGTGAGAGTGAAACGTCTATGAGGTGAGGGGATATCACTCCTGACTGAAGGAGAAGAACGAAACGAAGTCAATGAAAGCATTTCACGGCAGAAGGATTATGGGAGCAGAGGGCAAAGTTTCTCACGGCATCATATATAGACATTTGTTTCGTTTTTTTCTTTTATTCTAGCGAGCGACCTCTTTTTTTTTTCCTTTGCTGCTGCTTGGTTGGATTTCTTTCCATACTGAGTCCGACGAAGTGCTATGAGGCAATATTTTCCCGGGCGTTTTTTTCCTTCTCATTTGTTCGAATGTAGTATGCTGGGTATGGGGAGTAGTTTTATATATAGTACAAGTAGATAGCTTAGCTTAGTTTTTTCTTGTTCTTTTCTTTTCTAAAGTGAGAGTCTTAGTGAAGGCATGTGAGAGGAATCTATGTATAGGTGTGTGTGTATGTGTGTGTGTGTGTGTGAGAGAGAGAGAGAGAGAGAAATTCTATACAGGGAGGTCTGTGAGTGAGGGGGGTGAGTGAGGGAGGGAGAGTCTGTACAGGAAGTCCATGTTTAGTGTGATAGATAGAGGGTATGAAAGATAAATGTTTTAGCATTAACGTGTATGGCAAGCGAGCGGCGCAGGCAAGCGAGCGGCGCACCCCATCAAACTTGCGCACCTCCTTAAACTAAACATCTAATTACTCAATACCACTACACTCAAATGGCTTCAGACGAATCAGATATTCAACTTGCTATCCAATCTCTTAAAAATAAACAGATCCAAGGGAATCGCCGTGCTGCTGCAGTCTATAATGTAGCCGAAACAACGCTCCGCCGCTGACGCGCTGGCAAGCCTGCCCGACGCGATTGCCAGCCCAACTCAAAGAAGCTAACTAAGCTAGAAGAGGAGGTGATAGTTGGTCATATACTTAATCTTGATTCACGTGGATTTGCGCCTACGTACGCTGCTGTGCGCGATATGGCTGATAAGCTGCTGGCTGCGCGCGGCGCTGGCCAGGTTGGGCAGAAGTGGCCAGCCAACTTTGTCAAGCGTACAGACAGTCTTACAACGCGTTTTAATCGGGCGTACGATAGGCAGAGAGCTCTATGTGAAGATCCAGTCTTAATTAAGAGCTGGTTTGAGCTTGTGGAGCAGACGAAGGCCAAGTATGGCATCTGTGACGAGGACGTCTACAACTTTGACGAAGCTGGCTTTTCAATGGGCAAGATTACCACTCAGCTTATCGTTACAGCATCAGAGAGAAGAGGCCGGCCAAAGGCTATCCAGCCAGGCGGCCGAGAGTGGGTGACGTTTATCGCTGGGATTAATGCAGCTGGCTGGTCTATCCCACCATTTCTCATCTTTACTGGCAAGCATCACCTATCTGCCTGGTATGAGGAGGCAGAGATCCCACGCGACTGGGCGATCGCAGTCAGCGATAACGGCTGGACGACTAACGAGCTAGGAGTTGAGTGGCTAAAGCACTTTGTCAAGCATACAGATGGCAAGGTTGTTGGGGCACGCCGGCTGCTTATCCTTGACGGCCATGAGAGCCACCAGTCACTTGAGTTCCAAGAGCTCTGTAAGGAGAACAATATCTACACACTCTGTATGCCACCACACTCATCTCATCTACTCCAGCCTCTTGACGTTGGCTGCTTCTCGCCGTTGAAGCGCGCGTATAGTCGTGAGGTAGAGAGCCTAATACGTAACCACATTAACCACATCACCAAGCTCGAGTTTCTGCCAGCGTTCAAGACAGCCTTTGATCGATCCTTCACACTAACTAATATCTGCTCAGCCTTTCGAGGCGCAGGTATTGTTCCTCTTCAGCCAGATGCTGTTCTATCAAAGCTAGACGTGCAGCTACGTACGCCTACTCCACCAGCTATTCTAGCAGAGGCTCTCTGGCAGGCTCGTACGCCTAGTAACACACGCGAGCTTGAAGCTCAATCGACATTAATACGTGATCGCGTTCAGCAGCATCAAGACTCATCGCCAGCTTCAATCATTGCGGCAATTAACCAGCTTAAGAAGGGGGCAGAAGTAATGATGCTCTCGGCTGAGCTAATGCGCGATCGAATTGCTACTCTTGAGAGAGCTAATACAGCAGTATCAGAGCGTCGAAAGCGTAAGAAAAAGCGGATACAGAAGCGAGGAGTCCTTACGAAGGGAGCTGGAGAGGATATACTCGCTTAACGCGAGGCCGATGAGCAGATTGCTTGTGAAGAGCGTCAGGGTGGGGAGCGATCAGGTGTCAGCCGCCGGGCTGTAACGCGCTGTAGTAGATGCAAAGAGACTGGCCATAACTCACGTACATGTAAGAAAGATACTCTAGATACTAATTAATCTACTGTGTCAATATCTATTGAAATTATCGATATGTGGTGGAGCTATACGCTTGTAGAGGTGTACAGAGTTGGTGGGGTGCGCCGCTCGCTTGCCTGCGCCGCTCGCTTGCCATACACGTTACTTCTCGTTTTACAAATTTGTCCAGATATAACAAACGTCCTTGTGTGTTAGTGTTGTTTAGTCTTATTCATCTTCTGGGATTCTATGGTCCAGTTGTACTTGTCAATTTATAGTTCTGAGCTAGATGGGCTAGTCGGTTGTCTCGACTTTTTTTTCTTTTCTCCCTTCTTCCCCCTCCTCCCCCCTTCTTGTCTGGACCTTCGTAACATGGTCCCAGGATCTTGGTTGTCGGGTTTCTCTTGTTTCTCGTTTCAGTTTCTCTAACACACTAGGTCTCCAGCATACGAGATGTTAATCTGGAGTCATGATTGTCTGCAACACATGGGACTGACTGGATGGGAGAAGAAAAAAAATACGGACATTTTACTCTTGTCCTCTCTCTTGTCCCGTCCTCCTTTACGAGATGACCACTAAAAAAAGAAAGAAAGGACATGAAGTACTAATTACAGATTTCACCCTATTTTCATGTCCGGATAATTGAACATAATGGGCTCATCTCGTCGACAATCCAGATCATCCGACTAGCGCATCTAGTTCCCTTCTTGACACCCCCAACCCATCCCGCCCAGTTCCCCCGTTAACCCCTTTCCCGTGATTCATATTGGTAGGTTGGGTTCGGGGCTGGGACCTAGTGAAGTAGTCCGGGGTACCTTGCTATAACGGCATCAACTACAGGCCTATACTAAGTCAATGTTCATATGCATGTTATCTGTGTACATATGTACTACACACATGTGAGTGAGTTTGAGTGTGTGTGTGTGGGCGTGCACTATCACACAGTAGTTCATTACTAGTAGTGTGTGCGTAAGGATTAAAGGGACAGGAGGGGAGGGTGAGGGCCCGCTACTATGTAGAACAGCGCCCCAGTAGAGGCAATATGACATCATTTTTATGCACACAGTGGCTTGCTGGTGTGTCTACGTATCTTGTAGCAGTTGGCTGAGTGGCTCGTATTCTCTGGAATTCGCAGCTGTCATGGTTAGGCCAAGGGTCGCGGCTAGCTTCTCTCTCTTTCTCGCTATTTCTTCAGCCCATTTTTTCGGAGTAGAGGCAGAAGGATTGCTGTAGGCTATTGTGCTGTTCGTATTTTCTATTGTGCTATTCGTATTCTCTATTGTAGTCGGAAGTCGGTCTCAGACTGTCGGCAAAGGGTTCTTGTTATCTTCCCTGTTTTTCTTGTTTTCGGTCGCTTTCCCCTCCCCACCTTTTTTTTCTCTCTAATTGCTTCACTTCTATGACGTGGAAAATGTACGTATGATGTAAAGAGTTGGAGACGAAAATTTCCAGCAAGCTCGCCATCATTTCGTCTGAAAATTCACTGTATACTTACTGGACAGGCAGATAGATGGACACACACACATACTAAACGAGACTGCATTTCCACCTAGGACCAGAAATGCCTAGTGTAAAGTTTGATACTGAAGAGGCCATATTATCCGACAAAACCCCCCTTTCCACAGGGATTATGCATTGATAGTACTGGAGTACACCGCTTTATGGTGCATCCAAGTACACATTAAGTAATTAGAAAAGGGTTAAACCTGTTGGGCACTATAGGTTGATACTAGTTTGCAGAGAAAGTTGGAGACTACCCCTCTTTCTTCGCAGCATGAAAAACCACCGACGGGTCGGTCATAATAAAAGGTTTCGGAGCAAAGACACGTATTAGTGCGCCATCGGGATTGCAGGCGATTAGCATGTTAGCATCGAATAAGAAAATCTTTTTATCGTAAAGCTAGTCTGAACACGACTCAGGGCCCAGGCTAGTGGGCGATCTTGTGGGGGGGAAAGGACTTTGACACTAGGAGTATTGAGAGGAGTCCGTCGACGACAATTTCTAGAAACGACTCGATGGCCGGTCCGAATGTTTCATGGTACGAGACGCTTTACTTGGGAACTTTTTGGGCCGCGGAACCGAGAACTAGAGTACAGTACAGATGTTATGCACGAAAAACGCAAGTGAGAGTATCTTTTTTTCTTTCTTTATCTCTGTTTCTCCATGTGTCTCCTGCTTTGGGAGAGTGGTGGGGCTGAGAGTAATAGTTTTTCCTCTCGGGCATGCCGCATGGGAGCTGGATTGCTGTGTAACGATATATTGGCAATATCAGCAGATGGAAGGTCTGAATGAAACTATGGACGGCATGATGTAAGTGGATTGCAGCAGATGCAAGCAGGCGTGTATATTCGGGCAGAGAGCCGAGTACTCGGAGCAGACATGTGGACGCCATTGGCTAGTGACGGCAAAGAGGACATGTGGTTCTTGTGTCGCCAACCACACCCATGGGTAGCATTTGATCCCGCACCAATGGCATGACATGAAAAAAAAAGCTTTTAATAGCCATGTGCCGACGGGTGGAGAGGGGTTGTTTGCAAGGTGGTGCAAGTAGTATGTGGCTTGCAGACAGCTGGAAGAATGGAGACAAATGCGGGTTCGGATTCGCAGGGTCAAAGGCGGGCCTGGGACGAGTGTGGCTAGTAGTGTCTCGATTGGGTGTTACGGGGCCTTGTGGTTGCACGAGGCCATGGGTATTGGAGACGTCATTGTGTACCATGTTCATGTATAGCATTTGTCAATTACCTATTGCGGTCACCGAGAGAGCTAGGGGGCCGCGATGTCGAGCAGACAATGGAGAGGAAGAAAATAGTCAAGGCGAAAATAGGCTAGGTGCAGAAACCCCAGAGATGGCATGGATGAGCCGAGGTGCGTTGCTGGCTGCAAAGTTGTTAGGGTAAAGAGAGGTTAAAGCTAAGAATAGCAATTATGGCCGGTAGCTAACCTGATTGGGATGCTAGGGCAATTGTGGCTTTTGGCAAAGTAGCCGGAGGCCGTATAGGTACGTACTACTCTACCGAGTGATGGGCTGGGAGTGGCTTTGTGGAGGCTCTGCCCGAGCGCGAAACGGGCCAGGTAGTAGTCGACGGGCGCTACAGTGTTAGTGAGATGGATTGGCGCTCGTATCTCGCGATGGCCGTTCTCGTTTCACCAGGAGGGCAAGAGGGAGCGAGGGGAGGGGAAGGGGAAGGAGAGAGTCAGAGGCGTGAATGAACAGCGGTTAGTGCAGGCGGAGGGTGTAACGGGCGTAGGCGCAAGCTCATCAGCATGTTCGGCGAGGACGTGGGAAAGGGAGGGGAGGGGGAAGAGCTTGGATTGGCGGCGGCCGTTGGGACGACATGGGACAGTGGGATGAAGAGTACACATGTGGTCAGGCGCCACGGCGGGCGGGCTCGCCTAAGTGGCAGCGTGGCAGGGCAAAGAGGCTCGCTGACTCATCTGGGCTGGCTGTGGCGGCGACGAGAGGGACGTGAGACTTTGTCCCTGGTCGAGCCACTAGAATAGAGCCGCTACTCGGACGGTCTGGCACGACTCGGCGCCGCGCGACGCAAATATAGCGGCGAGCGTGCAACGAGCGCGCGCAGCGTAGTATCGATAAAAAAAAAGTGAGGCCAGCGCGGCGGCCAAGAACAGGCTGAGTGGCCGGTAGACCCTTTGTGCGTTTGGACAGAGGGTGCAGAGTGCAGGCAAAGTGCAGTGTGCCGTCATCAGCACTCGCACGATGGCAGGTGACGCACTGAGGGCTATTTTTGACCTCGAGATATTGGACAGGCCCTGGCGTGCGCGCGCAGAGTTGTAGCAATGGCTGTCATTGGCATCAGCAGAAGGCTGTGCTGTGCGGTTTTGGAGCTGGAGGAGCTGGAGCGGGAGCGGGAGCTGGCGCTGGAAGTGGGAGCTGTGCAGAGTATGGTGGCCCACAGGCAGACAGGCCCTGGGACAGGAGACAGGAGGCAGGATGCAAACAGCCAGACAGGCCGGGCAGCAGCGCGCGCAGGCAGCGGCATCATGACTATCACGGCGATGGTGATGATGATGATGATGATGATGATGATGATGAGCATCAGCCCTCGAGCGTGGTGCAGGAAAATTTAGCAACGCTGGCCCCGAAGCTGACCCGGAGCCGATTGACACTGGTCTGGTTGCGCCCTGGCATTGGCACTGGCACTGGCACTGGTACTGGTACTGGTACTGGCGTGTACGACAGGCCAGGCAGGCACGACAGGCAGGGCCGGGCAGGCACGACAGGCAGCAAGGGCAGACAGGGCACGCGGGTTGTAGCTACCCGTTACAGCTTGGCCCAGCACGCTATCCGCCTGGCTACTGGTCGATCCTTCTCCACGCACGGCCCGCCACAGTGTTGGCCTGCCACAGCTCGGCGCTCCTCAATGGCCGTTTTTCACGCCTCTTGCGCGCTGAGCACCCCCGCTGCAAGCGGCTCATGCACCCACTCCTGCCACCGCCCACCTCCCACCGCCCACTGCCCACTGCACTAGACGACGCCCACCAGCGTCCGCACCAACGTCCGCACCAGCAACCGCACCAAATACCTCCCACTGCGCCCAGCCTGCTCCTTCATCGGCACCGGTACCGGCACCATGGCCGGCCTGCCCAAACCTCTCTCTCCTCTGTCTCTGCCTCTCCCACCCTGCTCACGGCCCTGCCAGGGGGACCGACACCCGCCTCGAGCACCACACCAGAGCCACCTTTTGCTGCAACCCCAGCTGACAACCAGAACTAGAGCCAGACCACACCTGTTACATGCTCCTGTCCGTCGCCTCAAGTTTCGCCGCGCAGGGGTCCTTCTCAATCCATTCCTGATTCTCCCACTCACTAACCAAGTCACTCACTCACGCACTCACTCACACACACACACACACCCCTCCCCACTATCCACCCATCCGTAGCTACATACATACGCAGTTGTACATATCCGTCCACGCTTGCATCCGCTCTCTCCTACCTGTCCCGCCCCCCAGGCTGGCTGCCCTCGGCTCAAGCCAAGCCATGGCGCCTGTCATGTAGTATGTACGTACATAGTCCATGTAGCTACGCCGGAACCTCTCGCTGCTGGCTACAAGCGAGGGGTCCATGGCCACTGGAAACAGAAGCTTAATCCCCACGGGAGTTACACCGGGGCCATGTCATACGAGCATGAGCCAGCCGGTCCCATACTGTGTGCATCAATCCATTAACTGTAGCTCCCGCAAGCTTCGCTGTAGTCCCTGCTAGCCTCCCTCCCCTCTGGTCGCCTGCTACCCAAATCCCTCCCACCCCCCTCCCCTCCGCCGCCCGTGGCGTCACTGCTATTTGTGTGGCCGCCATGTCTCTGCTAATCCTCCTTGGCCCCGTTTCTTCGTCTCCGTTGTCGTTGGCTGCCGAGCACAAGTCACTCTGCGCTTTTGCTCACATACCTCCAGCCTGGCGACCCTCTAGTCTCATAGCCTTGACCTGATCCTGCATGGTCGCGGTGCAGGGGGCAGCGTGCAGACGAGCTTGACCCCATCCGCTGTCACCTCGTCCTGTCGTACCCTCGTTGCCTGTCTGCCGGAGGCATCGCTGGCTTTTGCGTCAATATCTGGGCCAGCCCTAAAACTATCTAAGCTTATCCATCCTATCTGCACTCTGCACTCTGCACTATATATCACCACAAGCCCATCATAGTCACCCTGCCCAAAAACACCCTGTCCAATTTATTCACCGGTTTCGACCCCATTACCCTCGCTTTGTCAACTCTGCGCCACATCTACTACACCTGGGATACTTGCTCTCTCCCACACGCACACGCACACACACATACACACACAACAACAACACCACCACCACCACCACCACCACTCCTCAAGCCATCTCCAACCGACTTGTTCATATCACAATCCCACCTACACTGGGCCTCTGCAAGTCTAAACTGCGCAGTCCCACTCCATCTTCTCTCGATTCCTCCTCCCACTCGCTAAAACGACTCTGTCGACTTTCACCAAAACTAACAAAATGGCTGGACCTGGTGGTGGCCCTTCAAGGCGCAGCCATACCAAATCCCGAAAGGGTTGCAAAACCTGCAAGCGGAGACACATTCGCTGTGACGAGACATTTCCTCAATGGTAAACCACACAGGCCTTTTTTTTTCCTCTGTTTTTATCAATGCCCCGTCCACAGACTAACGACCACTCCAGTCGCAACTGCACGAAGCACCAAGTCCGCTGCGACTACATGGACAGTCCCACTGCCATGATGCCGGAATCTCCACAGTCTCCTCAACAGCCCAATCTGCTCTGGACGCCTGAGATTGAGGCCACCATCGAACTTTGGAGACAGACAGGGGAATTCCCCTTCCCAGAGCTTCGAGTCTACCCTCAGCCACAATGGCGTACCTTGACGACGGTTGATCTCCGTCTCATACACCACCTCTCTTCGATTTCCAACGAAATGTTCAGGAACAGGACCTCGAAATCGACTCTCTGGACCGACATGATGCCCAAGTACGCAGTGGACTGCCCTCACCTTTGCCAATCTGTCAAAACAATACTGACTTGTCTAGATTCTTGAGCATTGCCGCGTCCCATCCATTCGTTATGCATAGCATTCTCGCTTTTTCTGCCTCGCATCTTGCCTGGATCTCTCAGTCGGCTGAAACACGCAACCTTGCCTTCCACCACGCAAGTCTTGCCCTCAAGGGCCTGCACGACGGCATCACCAACTTTACTAAACACAACTCAGACGCAGTACTTGCGTCTTCTCTTCTACTTGCATGGCAGGCGACGGACTGGTGAGGATACTCCCCCCGACCGAGTTGTTGAGTCACAGCTAACAACAGGCACACAGGCGAGGCTGGGCTTCTCTGGTTACCGGTACAAAAACAGTAGGTTGAACCCGGCAGACCTGCAGATGCACAAGCTAAAAGTAGAATCAGGTAATACAGTCCATGCAGCCCTGGAGGCACGAATCTCTCTTTGCAGACTACATCGCAGAGCATACTCCTATGCCTGACCGACATTTCATGAACCCCGCCAGTACACCAATATCGCCAGAAGCACACAGGGAGCACATCAACACTCTTGTCGACATCCATGCCTCTCTACAACGCCTACAGCCCTACTTGGTTCACAACGAACAGGAGTCGAAATGGGTAGAGCAGCTCAAAGGCTACCTCGACCGCCTGAGATCGTCGGGTCAAGCACAAAGCCCAGAAGAACAATTCAACCAGTTGTATGCCCTACGCAAGTGGCTATTCTGGGTCCCGATTTCACTTTTGGCTGCAAAACGTGGAGACATCGTCGTACTGGTTATCCTAGCGCACTTCTACGCTACCGCATTGGCCTTGGAGCCCATGTTCCCCGATGTTGCGTCCGTCTTTGTCGCAGACCTGTCTGTTCGTCCACTGGAAGAAATTACGCAGCTTGTCCAGGCATTCCAAGACCCACGATATGATTCACACATACAGACCATGTCCTACCTGGTACGATTCCCCATGGACATGGCAACATCATACAAAGGGAGACGCGAATGGGCAAGGCAACAAAGCATGGCCATGCCGCCAATGCAGCAGCAATCGAGTTATCCGCTAGAGTCGATCAACCAGGACCTAGAGAACCAAATTGCTCAGTACAGCTACGGTCAGAGCCAGAGCCTCTCTCCCGCTTTTGCACCGTCGCCTCTGACATTTCTTCCGGCTGGCATGACTTCTACGCCCACATCACCATATCTTGAAGTACCTCGGTCGTCAACAGCGGTGGATGCGTACGGGACGGCTAGCAGCTATGCGTCGTCAAACAGCTACGCGTCTCCGCTCGGGTCACCGGTAGCGCTGCTGCCGCCATACTCAGCCCCGCAGGAGCATGCAATCTCATTCGGAATGCCATCGGGCTATCCCAGCGGGTTGGTGGCTACACCTATCTGGACATGAACGAAGGCACGCTGAACGAACCCCCAGGAACCAAATGAATGCTGCTCCAATGCAGGCGACGGCTTCACAGGTGCATTATCACATTCCTTTGCCCAATGCAGCAGGCCGGCAGGAGCAGACACCAACTGCGGGGTATGCGCCAAACCAATACAATCAGGCCTGAGCACCGTTATTTCCCAGATTCGAGAAATCGCACCGACAAGATGAAACGCGACATCCGCCCGGCCCGTTGTCGTCATCTCCACTGCAGCATGGACGGCGAGGACAATTTCCGATCGATTGGCCTAGGGCCATGGAAGGGGAGGGGGGGTGGAGGTGGTGCATGGGGCCACACACGGTCAGGCTCAAGTTGGTCCGATGACATGGACTCAGTTGCAAGTTGCAAGCTGTCGAGAGCTTTTGCAGTAGTCGGCTTTGGGCCTGGCGGCGGCGGGGCTTCGGCGCAACAGCTGGGGGAGCGCAAGATGGAAAGGTTTAGCGAACCGGCATGTTCTGCACGGACATGCGACAAGGCCGCCCTATCCTGTTACGTCAACGCAACTAATCCGGCGTTCGCTTATGTACGTGTGGAAAAGTAGGCACATGGAGCTGGCGGGAAGAGGCCCAGCGAGGCAGAGGCTGGCAGCAGAAGCGGGAGGGGCTGGAAGGAACAGGGCAGCAACCGACACCGGCGATTGCTGTTTTGACGCGGAGTTGGGTGCAAGCTCAACATCATCTCAGACAATAGACATGTGTAATGAAGAAGAATGTGTATCATGGCAAGTGGAGCGACGGCTATAAGCAGCCAATTGCGCAATGTCCCCTTTTTTTTTTCTCTCTTTCTTTCTAGATGCCTTGCCGTGATGCCCCCACGTCCGCTGAGAGAAGATATTTTGCACATGCTAGTTAGTACACATGTACATGGAGACTACAAAGGCAAGCAGCGTGGTTGCAAAGCCCAAGACTGGCCAACGGGATGGCAAGCGGATGGCGGGATACTCAGTTGGGAATGGATACAAGAATTAAGGTTGTCGGTGTGGTGCTAGTCGCTCAGCCCTAGTGACCTTTTCCCCTTGCGACGGTCCTGGTTTGCCCTGCGTTTTCGCGTCGACGATTAGCAGGCCACTTGCCATGTATAGTCATTTTAGAGCCAATGGGCAGTAAGCGGCACACGAACCCTTGTTATGCCTAACCCAGCGCGCCGGCTTTACGTACTAGCATGGTGGCAGCAAAACAGGACCATGGATGGTGCGTTACAACAGCTGTTTTCCCCGACGCCAAGGCTTAGCGTCGAGGCATCGCCTAGGCCTGCTGGCACTTGTTCCCAAGGCGCGTATACAGACATGTGCATGTACAGGTTCAAAGGCGGCCGTCGTACGATGCACAAAGGCAATCGCACGCTAGCGTATGACCTACAGCAGAACCGGGATCACGCGTGATGTCATTCCAGTCGGCCGGTTCGGTTTGGGCGGGTAGTGGAACCCCAGCCTGTTCGCGGGCGCACCGCCACGCGTCGACTGACTGGACCACCTCGCCAGCCTGCTTCGGGGCTTAATTGCGAAGAGTCAGTGGCAGTACCAAACTGCCACAGTGCCAGCACCGCCACATGCCCCCAGCCGAGTCTCGACGTTGCTGGTTGCCCTCCACCTCGACGATCTTTCTGTCGCGTAGCTTTTCCTCCTGCACACATGCGTGCGTCAATGCTTGAAACCCGCGCTTAGCAAATCCTTTTGCACCCCCCCAGCCCCCGCGCAACCAACCGTCCAACGCGATACGCGAGAATCCTCCTGCCCTGCCCTGCCCTCGTAACTGCAGCCACCATACACTCACTGTGTCGTCTACGTGCCTCAGGAGTTTGAACTGCGTCACATCATATACCTACCTATACATGTGCCCCAACAGCTTTTACCCACATGGCACCCACATGGCTAGCCATTCGGCACCAAGTGCTTAGCTCACACACCATGCCAGACCCTAACCAAGTCGACCCATTGCCTCGGATCCCCGGGATTCTTGCGTGTCCTGGTAGGCAAGAGAGAGAAGGAAGGAAACAAAGAAAGAAAGAAAGAGAGAAAGAGAGAAAGAGAGAAGACTGTGCTATATTCCGAGGCTGCCCAAGGCACATTGCCCGCTGCCCTGCAAGGTTTCAGACGCTCTTCACCAGGTACTTACACATGTGCCAACATGACAAGCCCTACAGATACCCAATCCGCCCCTGATCACCTTTTGGTGTCCTTGTTTGTGGATAACGAGGGACCAAAATGGCAGCTTCCCAGCCGTTTTCGTACAATCACAGACGGGATATCTGTTTGTCAGACCCACAAGATATGTCTGCCGTTGAGCCTCAGGCCTTCCGCTCCGTAGCTGATTTGGGCTCCGTCTTCTCTATCCGAGTCTCTAAAATTGCTTGTTTGCCACAAAAGACCCATCAGCGAGCATGCTGAGAGTTCCACCGTTGTCGCTGCATCCCGCGGCCCCTCATTGGAGCCTCAAGAAGCTGCATGGGTGTCGAGGCTTAGTTTCGCGCCGCAGTTGTGACCAATCAGTGCGCTGTCTGCGTAAGAGACCACCTACTCATTGACCGCTACTCAGCGATCTGTACATCTTTACTCGGCCGAGTCTACATCGTGATGTGCTTTGCTTACGTGCGTAAACTATCTTTTAAACACTAGCACACTTCAGGTGATTGATAATTTTCTATTTCTGGGGCAACAACGCGCTTCCACTCCCTCTGCCGGAGGCCAGAATGCGGCACTTCGGGTTTTCGCATCAGTTCCCCCCGAAAATAGTAACGTTCGGCGTCGAAGGGTGGAAGAAGCAATCTGCCAATATGATGTGTGCATATAACCTTTGGCTCAAGACGCTTGCGTCCAAGGCAAGCACAATCAGTTGATTCACTAATTGCCCTTCCACTGACTGAGAGTGTTCGTGTGGCGTAACGGCTCGCTCATCTCTGGGTGCCACCGCCCGTGTCCCAAGTTTTTCTCCGGAACATTTCTTTCTCCCCTTCCGCTCGCACGCACCCACCATCGCACGTTCCGGAGCTGCCCTGCCAGGCTCATCAAACTCCTGAGGAAATCTGCGCTCACACCATCACACCGGTTCCATGCACAAGCATGCGATCTGACTGCCGAATTCAACTACCCATGTGTGTCTACCTACGCGTGTGCCACGATTCAAGCGACCTTTTTCTTAGTCCCGCCCAGGTCTTGGTACAACCTACTGCGCCACGGCGAATCAAGACTGACCCTAGTCGTTCCGCCATCAGAACACTACTCCCGTTACTGTCACCATCACCACTACTGCCATGCACACGTGCTGTCGCTGGAGAAAAAGTTACATCTCTAGCGGAAGCGGAGATGCGCACCACGCAGCGATCGACAACCTTTGAATGCACCAAGTCGTTCCATTCTGCAACGTGTGGCGCTAAGAGTTTCTAGGAAGAACATTTTTCTAGCTAACCTTTTACAACAGGGTTTAGTTCATCAAGCTGCCTTGTATGGTGGCGATCTCACACATGGAACCACACCTAGCGTCACTATCCTGCGATAGCCTCAACCTACTCGGCGTCCAAGGCTTAGATGTGCCGGGTCAATAAGCCCGAGCATTATAGGGGCTAATGTGATAGCAGATGCTAGCGTCTGTATCGTGATGATGAACCATAGCTCTCAGAATTATAAGCTAACGGGACGCGCCGCATGCCCGCAAAAGAAAGGGAGATACGAGGTCGGAGACTTACCATCTCAAGATGTGTATACACGTGTCTGCTGCAGTGGGTAGTGGCAATTCCTGTCACTTGCCGGCCCTGCGACTTGCAGAACCTGGGTTTGGGGCCTCCTTCTCGAGATTCTTGCCTCTTCGGAGCGTGCTGCTTATATTGCTCTTACAATCTGGATCGTCTAGCTTACATAACCTGCATTCATTTCCAGGCGATGGCGGCTGTAGAGGCCTCGCCCCAAGCTCGGGTCGCGTCACGTGGATAAGTCGGAGAGAATTGGTATACCCTCTTGGAAAACTCAAGTTAAGCGACATCTTTTTCTCTCCCTTTTCCCTATTCCTCTGTTTCTCAAAAGATATAGGAGGTCTGGAATTACGTGTACCGGGGTACGTGTTAGCCATGTGCTACACTCTTCGGCCCGGTTTTCGAGGGAGAAACGTGGTCAACTGTACCGAGCCATGCTGCGCAATATCTGCAAAATGGTTGACATGGTCCTTTGTAAATGATTCATGCACCAGGATCGCTTCGCGAATATCCCTGGTTCGACACTGACCCTCTTGGTATCTCGAGTCTGTCAAGGGAGGAGAGGAGATATGACAAGGTTTGTGTGTGGCACAATCGCTTGCGGCGGATGATGTTTCGTTTCGAATATGATACTCTATTCCTTTTACCACTGTCAAAGCACGTAAGCCCAGGTTGCAAGGACTCCATTACCCCAGTCAACCCGGCAGTTGTCTGCTCACAGCCAAGGACGCTGGCCGACTCGTCTGTAAGCAACCGACGATGTCCAGCATTTGTAATCAGGGAGACGTCATCCCGGATTATACGCTGTATTTCTGACAAGAGCCTTTTTTTCTCTTCCTTCACAGCACATATCAGGCGAAGTATGACAGTCCGCTAATGTGTTGTTGACATGCATTCGACCCTTGCCGAGCTTAAAGCCAAATTGAACAAGACGGGCGTCAAGGCTAATGTCAATTGGCGGACCGCCCAACAGCCTAATACCACAAGTTGCGCTTACAACAAGGGAATTTACAAGGTGGCAAAGGATTCCGTTTTGCATCTATCTACCTAGCAATTGCATACAACCCTGTATGCATCTCCTCATATACATATTACGCAAGAAATATACTTAGATGATATTCACTCAAGATTCATACGCACACTATATAGTTCTATTCACACTCCACCACTATCCCACCTTACCCCTCTCCATCTCTTTTCTACTCACCAGCCCTGAATTCCGCGCCCTCAGCTCGACCGAGAATGAAACGGAACATGATCTCCGGTATTCCTCCAAAGTACAGGAAATTACACATGAGTAAAGTGTTTCGCTCCTGTTAGTTGCAGGTCTGCACATCTGCGGATATGCCGGACTAGCTAGCTTTACGAGAATTAAGACAACATACATTCTTCCGTGAAAGACAAAGTATGACAGGCAACAATATAGCTTATATATCGCCATGTGGTGAGCTAGATTTATAGATGTGGGAAGATCATGAAGAAGAAATGTAACTTTTTAAATTGGTTACCCTTGTTATCATGACTTTATAAGACAGACGTTGCAGTTTGTGGGGAAACTTACTAACAACACATATACAACTCAGGTTGGCTATAGAGCAATCTTTTCAGTACTCATATGCAGAAACAAAGCTTCGCATGTCTGGTTCTTCGCATTGAATCGAGCTATAGCATTGCATGTGCGGAATAGGAATGCTGCCTTGGAAACTAATTTTTCTTTCTTCGTGATCGAGGAGATGCAGGTGCGGTGCATGGGAGATAAGAATATGTGCATGCGGCAGTCGCTTTGACTGGGAGGTTTGAAAGCTTATTCGAGCGTTGGTCTAGTAGGATATTTTTCAGATGGTGTTGCGGTGCGTGTTGGTGTTCTATTTCAGGGGCTTTTGTAAAGAAGTGTGATTGCAGTTCATGATACGAAGGTGACCTACCACAGCGAAGTAGTCAGAACACGAAACGTTTGAACAAAGAAGTCGAGAAGAATTCGCAGTAACCATGAGTAAATGTACATCTGCATATATGTACATATAAGAGCTAACATCCTGAGAGCATGCTTTGGCTTCTCCCCCCTCCTCTCTCTCGTTTGATGCCGCAACTGTTTGGCATACTTTTCAATTCACTTAACACAACTTGTAACAGATGAGAGTCATACTATATGCCAAGTTATGCAGCAAAAATATCTATTATTAAAAATTTTGGTTGCGCACTAATGCACTTGTTCAATAACTCGCAGATACCACCACTAATTGGTTGACCTTGGACCCTAGCAATGAAAAAAACTTAGTCTAGTCGAACTGACAACGCATAAAATATCTATGTATAGCAACTGTAAGAGAACTAGTAGCAGGCAACATGCCTGCAATTGCACCTACGTCCGTGGACCACGACACCATCAGACAGTGATCTTTACATAGCCCAATCCGACCAAGTCGAAACTAGTTCAACAGCATTTAGCTGTGACAAGCGTATGCAATTCACGAATAAAGTTCTGAATTACTAGCGGAGACAGAATTTACGTCACATTAGTAAAGCATCGTACGTGCTTTTGCGCAGTGGTCTGATACTCTACAAAACGGAGAGGCCTGCCCTGATGATCGACGCGGGATAGTAAGACGGGCTAGCTGGTTTATTTTATCGATATAGGACATCACATACAGCTGGCTCTTGATCTGCGCATATATGGCATGATGCCAACCTTGAGTCAGGTCAAGCTATAGCGCGCAAAGCCAACGCTTTGTCATTAGCTCGGAGCGGAACAATCATGCCATTTTGATTTCAACGTGTGCCGATGACGATATGAATAGTGTGATACATTAGTCTAGAGTCGGAAAGATCTGTGCTCAAACGGAGAGAGCCCAGAATATGGACGAAACTACCATGGTACCTAGGTACTTCTGTGTCTATTACGTACATGTGTCACCTTTTCCTCAAAAAGATCAGGCTGCAGGCACTTGTAACACCCATGACCTTGTATCAGCACGGCCATCGCTAATATCCGTAGCAAAGCTCAAATTTTCTGCTTGGGCATTTGGACGCTTTCTTAGTTCCAATTAAAGTTTGGGAATACCCAGAGGTCATGCATGTGATGCTGAATAAGGAACAACAGCGGCAAATAGGGACAAGTCTTGCATAAACTTCAAGCTACGGTAGATTTGACAACAAGCAAGTAACAAGGCCACGAGTTGTATACCGAAAAAGGCTAAAAAACCTTAATTGCACGACAGGGCTCAGCAAAAGTCAAACCGCGATGTGCTGCGCACCTGGTACGATCTATACTTGACATAGCGGGGTTCTCGGAACGGTTCCGACCGCGGGCCGATGTGATCCCGGCGGTAGGCGCCGATGGCGTAAGAGCCATCAGCGACAACACATTACCAGCAAAAGCAACCTTGCCTTCAAACGCAATCATGTCTGGAGGCTGGAACACTATAGAGTCCGATGCTGTTAGTGCACCGCCACCTGCACCAGAAAATCCTCTTCAGCTACTGACTCGCGCAGGGCGTATTCACCTATCTGATCGAGAAGCTCGGTGTTAAGGACGTACAGTTTGAAGAGCTCACCACACTCGAAGCATCAGACCTGCAAAATCTCGGTACAATCTATGGCGTCATCTTCCTCTTCAAATACCCTACTGGCGAGAAGCCCAGCGATGTACCAAAGGACGGCACCTACGACTACGAGGCGGCAAGCTCCATCTTCTTCCCGGCGCAAACCATACAGAATGCCTGCGGAACACAGGCGATAGTATCGCTTCTATTGAACAGGGAAGAGGAGATTGATATCGGCAAGGAGCTGAGAGAGTTCAAGGAGTTTGCGGGTGACTTCCCACCAGACGTATGTTGAACTGACGATGATGTCTTGCGACATATGCTAACTCAGGCAAAAGCTCCGTGGCGAGACTCTCTCCAACTCCGACCTCATCCGCGAAACACACAACTCATTTGCACGCTCCTCGCCCTTCATCGACGAGACGCAGCGAACAGCAACCGAAGATGACGATGTATTCCACTTCATCGCGTAAGCATTCCACCCCTTGCTCAAGCCAAAAAAAAACACCCCCCATCCATCCTCGAGCGCACAACTAATGCATGACTCTACCAGCTACACAAGCATAAATAACAAACTCTACGAACTCGACGGCCTCCAACCAGCGCCCATTTCCCATGGACCCTGCACTTCTTCAGAATTCCCCCAGAAGATCATCCCCGTACTTCAACGCCGCATCGCCCGCTACCCGGCCACCGAAATTCGCTTCAACCTCATGGCCTGCTGTCGCGACCTGCGTATCCGCGCCCGAGAGATTGGAGACGAAGAAGAGTTGGAGGAGCAAGAAGATAAGCGCGCAAGATGGCTGTGGGAGAACTCGTTGCGAAGGCATAACTTCGTGGGCTTTGTGGGCGAGCTGCTGAAGAGCGTTGTGAGGGCAAAGTTGGACCAAGGTGGCGATGCGTATGACAAGTGGGTTGAAGAGGCCAAGGGAAGGTCGGCTAAGAGGAGGGAGGACCTGAGGAAACAGGGTATTGCGGAGGATTGAGAGGAATGAGAGGTGGCACTGTCGTTGTGTGGTGGTAATGCAAGCAGGATCGGGTTTTTTTTACGTATGATGACGCTGCATATACATGTCTAAACACATGTGCAGTAGCTCTGATGATTGCCCAAACCTCCCATTTCGGATAGCACGATACACAGATGAAACAGTACATGCAGAGTTACCTTCTTGCAGTCTTGCAAGAACTATTCACAACCCCGCTTATAGTCTGTCATGGTGGTTTCACTTCCCGCCTCTGGCAATCCGCACATTTCCACATACACCAGCAAGATGCAAGGTAGAAAAAAAAAGAATCACGATGATGAGATAATAGTTGATATTTAGGATCATACTACGTCCTTCAAAAGGCTGTCATCTACTAAATACCCTCATCTCGCATCCATCCTCATGATCCAACAACAATGGACACTCCAACAGAGATAAATTAAAAAAAAAACACAATTCCAGCTAGATCCTATAAACGCCATTTTCGCTATGCTAGCTCGATAGTCTGGGGGAGGGATATATGCGCTTCGCTACATTACTTCATAAACGTGGTACGGTATGGTATCGGTAAGGCCATGGGATGATGAGAGAAAAGGGAAACCGAGAAAAAAAAAGGAACAAAGGAAACATGAGCTAATGTCTATGTCGAAATATGACATTTACAGCTCACTTACTGCGCAGTAGGCAGGGGGAGCCTGGAGGACAACAGGCTCCATGGCACATGAAGGGCCTTCAGACAAAACGTAGTCGGTGGTGGGGGTGTCCTGAGTGACGGGTGCAGCTTGCTCCGCAGTCTCTACAGATTCTACAGACTCCACGGACTCGACAGTCTCGACAGACTCCACAAGCTCGATTGCACGGCTTGTAGGCTGTGCGTCCTGAACTTCCAGAACTGCTTCGGCAACGACATCTTCAACCTTCTCCTCAACGTCAGGTACAGATGCAGGCACAGGTACAGGTGCAGCAGTCTCCACCATGCTGATCACAGTCTGAGACTCGGTGACGGTGAGAGTAGAGTAAGAGGTAGCCGTCATAGTCGCAGTAACAGCACTCGGCATTGAAGCGGCCATGACAACGTCAGTGGGCAGCTGGAGCATGTGTGCGGCTGAAGAATCTTGTTGAATCGCGTGCATGCTCATGGCCAAGTACACAACGGCAGCTCCAAGCAGAGCAATAACCATATTACGCTTGTCACCCAGCAGAACAAGGGCATAGTTCTTGAGAAGGGTGCTGAGTGGGACTTCCGACGATGAACGTGAATGGGCAGCTTCTTGGAGTGCAGCCTCGGCCCTTTCTTTCTCTTTGACAGCGTTTTCCAAGGCACGGAGACGGTCAGCGACGGCATCGGACTCGGCGAGAGCCTTAGCCTCCAACTCCAGACGCACAGCTTCTTTGGCTTCCTCCAACTTAGCCCGGAGGTCTTCCTCAAACTTCTTCTTCTCTGCGGCCTTTTCTTCGATGCTTCGTCGTAGCGCTGCAGCAGCCTCTTCGAAACTCTTTTGCAACTCAGCCTCTTCCTTACGCTTCTTCTCATTGGCCTCCTCTTCTAGAATCTTTGTCTTGGCAGCAGCTTCTTGTATTTGCCGTTGAAGCTCTACAGTGTATTGCTGCTTGCGCTGGTCTGCCTCAAGTTCCTCGCGTGCTCGTTTCTCCAACGTCTTGCGAACTTCCTCTGGAACCCAGGGGTGGATCTCAACATCACAACGTTCCATGTCGTTCCAGCACGCACCCCATGCCGCGGAACGCATCAGTCCGTTGGCGGCGTAAATCTTGATGTCCCACTTCCTTGTACCTGCACCGATGCCCTTACCTGGCTTCTTGAGTTGGCGGTGGCAGTCGATGCACATGCTGTGGTCGCCGTTGGCAGACGTGTTGCTGCCCTCGGTAAGTGTTCCTCCACTCATTCGGCTACCCCGTCCGGTATTCTCATCACCAATGCTGGCTGTGTCGTCGTCATCTTCCCGGTCATCGTCGTCTTCGGGTGGTACAAAGTGTCCACATGGAAGTAGTCGGGGCGTCTTGAGCTCAAGGCTCTCCAGGATGCGTTCCTCGAGCAAGTCGTACTCGTCTCTTGGATGTGGAATGAGAAGACCACGGCGCATCAGGATGATGTCCTGCAGCTTCTCCTCTAACAGCTTGTAGTTCTCGACCAGCCAGTCGGGCATGATCCTTGCCATGATGTCGTGCGAGTAGGGTAACTGCATTGGCAGGATGGTGACGTGCAACAGAACCAGTGGAGCCTGCTGTGGAGCCGGCATGGGCCTCGGACTGTGAGGTTCGCGTATGCTTCTCCTCCTCGAGCCAGAGTGCCTTGAGCCTGGCGTCTCGGCTCCCGCATTTCTGTTTGGCGTAGTCAACTTGTACGAGGCCTTTAACCGCTCGTGGGAAGACTGGTGCGCTAGCAGAGGCGGAGGCGAGGACATCTGCATGGCGCGTACAGAGTCTGAGTTGCGGAAGCGAGGCCGCTCCTTACGAGCTCGTGCACCAGCTTCATTCGCTGGCAAGATGGGCTTTGAGGATATCGAGGTTTCTGAGGGAATAGCCGAGACGAAGCTGTAGTGCGACGACATCCGTTGCTGTGAGCCGGGCCGAGATGTGTAGGAGCTTCGGTAGGGCTGGGGCTCGTCGTCGGGTTCCTGGGACTGCTGCTGCTGCTGGAGCTCGATGGTGTGGACGACGTCGTTGGGGAATGAGCGTTCAGAGTGAAAAGAGTCGCCTTCTTCATACATGTCAGAAGGCGACAAGGGTTCGCGATCCTGTGGGTCCTCGTAGACGGCAAAAGAGGTAAGACCTGCCGGCGGCTGGGGGGCGGGGTGGTGCATAGTAGTCATAGCGGCGGGCCTCTGCTCGGTTGCTTGTACGACGGTCGTGGAAGCGGATGCAGTAGCAGGCTCAGCAGTACCGTGGGAGTGAAGAGATGGGAGAGGGAAGAGAGGGGGAGAGGGGCATTGGCGGTGTTGTCTACGAAAAGGATGCGAGGCAACAGGTCAGGGATGCCATTGTGAATTTCACAGAGCTGGTCGTCTTGGTGCGTGGTCACCCGCCCGCGTCTGTCTGGCGAGGTTGGGACACTAGTGGGATGCGCTGGCGACGTGTCAGAAGAGTGCTGGTGATTGTTTACCTCACCGACACTTTTGGCGGGGCGTTTGCTGTGCGCGTAACCGGATGTGTACGGTAACGGCACGTAGCTTCTTGCCAGCCCCATCCTTTCCCTGCCACTCTGCAACGGCTTCATGCTTCCCACTGGCCCGCCCGCTGCATCCTCTCCAGCGTACCCATCTGTTTGCTGGTCACGCACATGAACGATTGGCCTTTGACAGCGTGCAGCCGCCTTCAATATGCAGGTCTACAGCCTCACCTTGTATACCATGAACCTTTGTACCCGCGCCTGGCGATGGCCTTGTACATACTTGTACTACTAAGTACTACTCTGCTCTACTTATCGGGTCGTGCGGGATAAACCCCGAAACGTGCTCGTCACGTGATGTGCTTAATCACCTAGCAGCATCGCCGCACACCGTAAGGTGAAACTCGTCAAATCCCTTTTCCCTGCATCTCCTCTAGTAGGTGGTCTAGATGCTCATCATACCACAATCTAGTACACCGCCCGACTGATCACGCACGCATGCTACATATATTATCAACACAACAAGCGCGACCTTTGACATGGGAATGCGTGGCTTGTATAATCTGTACATGTAGCAAACAGCAGTGCAAACCATACAACCAGTAGCAAGCAAGAGGTGACTCCTCACACAGTACAAAGCTCCTGAAAGCGAACATCATTTTCTCTTGATACTCATATACATATGCGTCGCAAACAAATCTCTTCTTCTATTTCTGTCTCATCCAAGAAACTGCCTGTACATATTCCTCTACAACTCGTCCTTCTCCTTATTCTGCTCTATCGCCTTGTTGAGCGCTGCGAGAATCTCCTCTTGTGTTGCGTCTTCGGGGACATTCAATTGCTTCAGGATGCTCCCCTTATCGCCTTTGCCTCCAAAGTTCTTAAGCTTGATCCCATCGGCATCTATGCCCGCCTTCTTGAGCGCCTCCTGTAGCTCCTCATCGCTCGTGCCCTTGCTTTCCTTCTCAGTCTCCTTGCTATCACCCTTGGCCTTGTTAGCCTTCTTAGACTTGCCATTCTTAGTCTTGGGCTTGGTGGTCTTGGGCTTTTGCTGGTTCGGCGGCTTGAAGTGCTTCATCTTCTTCATCATCATATCCATGATTATATCGTCCATCTTCTTCTTCTCCGCCTGAACTTCCTTGACTGTGAACGCAGGGTCGTCAGTCTCGCCAAGCTTGCTCTGCTTTGCCTCATTCTCCTCGAGCCAGGTTTGGGCCTTAGATGCAGCGTCCTGCACAGCCTTTAGATCAGACTCTGTGTAGATGGTAGGTACTTCGGTAATTTCAGGCTCAGCCGGTGTCTTTTCCTCGTCGAGCTCGTCCATAGGGTCCGTGGATGGAGATGCAGACGCTTGAGCCACAGCCTCGCTGCTCTTAGAGCTCTCCGCTATCTGTGTCTTAATCTGTCCGTCAACAAGCTGCTCAACTTCCTTGATGTGATCAATGGTATCTTTGAGCTCCTTGAGGGCCTCTGGGCGCTTGGATGCTTCGGTCTTGCGGTTGAGAACAGGCTTAACGAGGTCCTCAAGCTCCTTTAGCTTGCTTCGGAGCGTCTGCTCATCCGCCTCTGCACCTTCTGCATAGAGCCAATCTGAGGTGGTACCAAGTTTCTCCTCGAGAGTAGAGCGAACCGCCGAAGTGGATGCACTAATGAACGGCTCATCCTCTAGATAGTCGCGTGCGCGGTATGTGAAGGCTTCCAGTGAGTTAAGAACCTCTTCACGAGCGCGACGGGCCTTGTCTGACGCATCGAAAGCAGCGAGCCTGTCTCTTGTCAATTTTCTGGAAAATTAAATAAAGTGCATTCAGCAAAGACGGATCTTACCTGTCTTGCATCCTCTTGAACTCCTTACGAGGAATCTTCTTGTAACCTAGCTCCACAACATCAAAAGTATGAGCAGACTTGACGACCTTAATCTTCTTTTCGGTAGCTTTGGCGGCATCAGTGCTCTCGGCATCAGCAGATGACGACGAGGAAGAAGAGGCAGAAGAGGCAGAAGATTTGGACGCAGATGATGAAGAACTTTCGTCCTCTTTCAGGGCTTCCTGATCCTTCTTGCCACCCATGCCGAACAAGTTCTTCACACCATCGACGATACCAGCCTTGGGCTCTTCAGACTCGCTTTCGCAAGTGACCCAAGCAGAGAGAACTTCAGGGGTACCAGTGATGGGGCTTAGTCTGACCTTGACGTAATTGTTGAAGCTTTCGCGATCACACTTGTCCTCGTCAATCATCTTGGTAATAACTCTGGTCAAGTTACCACTCTTGAACTGAAGAGTAGGCTCTTTTGAGACGGCACCTTTGGCTCCAGGCACAGCCTGGTACATGGAGAACTCGAACTCGCCCATCATTTGGAAAGGCAGATCCTTGACCATGCCGATTTTGGTGTTGGGTGTGAATATTTTCTGGTCGCGATCCTTCAGGTCAAACATGTACTTGTAACCGTGGTTGTAGCCCTGGGTGTCCAACTCGCGAATCTCCTTGACACGGAAAGAGGGACTCAGGCTAGCAGCCTTGAAGGCAGCGCCGAAAACAGCGGCTTCATCGGAGTTAACATTAGCCCTGATCTTGCCCTTTCCAGCAATTGCCTCAAGACGAGCCTGAACAAAGGGAGTACGGCTTGCACCACCATGGACAATAACAGAGTCAATATCAGCCAGGGTAAGACCAGCAGCTTCAAGAGCTCGGTTGATGGGGCCATCAACACGTTCAGCATAGGCTGTTGCAAGCTCCTCAAACTTGGTACGAGTGAGCTTGTACCTGAAGTCAACGTCCTCGTAAAAGCTTTCGAAGAAAGCAGATGTGTCCTTGTTGGCGCTAAGCATCTGGCGAATCTTCTCTGCCTCCTTGAAAAGCTTGGCGGCAGTACGTCCGTGAGTCTTAACCTGCTGAGCTGTGAAAGATGCGCTCTTGGCCGCAGG
The DNA here is from genome assembly GCF_000338995.1 of Bipolaris sorokiniana ND90Pr. Taxonomy (NCBI): domain Eukaryota; kingdom Fungi; phylum Ascomycota; class Dothideomycetes; order Pleosporales; family Pleosporaceae; genus Bipolaris; species Bipolaris sorokiniana. The sequence goes on from NW_006911913.1 coordinate 715,914, forward strand.
AAGCTCGATGAATGTAGAAACCATATCATCGACAATTAGCGAGTTCAACGCATCGCCTCCAAGCGTCCTGTCCCATCCGGTACCCATGACTTGAACTTCCTGGATAGTCTTGGTGCGCTTGCCTGCGTCCTTGACCGAACGGCCCTGGAACTTGACAATTGTGGCAGACGCTGAACCGGCGCCCATGTCGAATACCATGTTGATTTCTGGCTTGCCATCTTTGGTGATATCAGGGAACGTCCTGCTGGTGGCATAGTTGAGACCAACAGCTAAACCATCGGAAATAACGCTAAGAACCTTGAGGCCTGCCAGCCGGGATGCGACCTCTAATGCGCGCCTTTCGGACACAGTGTAGAAGGCTGGGACGGTAAAAACGACCTCTTGGACATCGTAGCCCTTGCCTGCCAGCGCCTTTGCGTTTTCTCTAACATTCTTCAGTTCCATAGCCAATAGCTCCTCAACCATGTATGATTTATCCTCTCTGAACACATGACTCTCAAAGCTGACTGTTGGGCGTCCCTCTGTGGCAGTAACCTCGAGGGCTGGATACCTCTCCTTGTACGTGGCGACCACATCATCCTCACTCGAGATGCCCAAAAGGTGCTTCAGATTAGGGTACACATCGCCAGGGAACCGTGCCTGTAGCGCAATTGCATCGCCACCGTAGAAGCGTTCGGGATAAGAGCCTGCAGGGAGGGCACCGCCTTTGGATGGCTTGAAGGCAATGGCCGCAGTCTCCTTGCGCTTCGAGTCCTTTGTGAGGACAATCTCTAGAGGATTTCCGGGCTTCACAAGCGCAGCCTTGATGTATTCGGTACCGAGATCAACACCGATGATAGCTGACGCAGCGGAGGCGGTCGACGAGAAGAGGAATGCGAGACCGAGGAGGATAGTTGCGGGCGAGAGATGGCCTCTCCGGCGTCCGGGTGGCGCCATGTTGTGTGAGGAAAGAGGCAATGTGTCGCTAACCGCAGGCGCGGGACACTTGTAGTGGGATGTGCGGGCTCCGCAGGGCACAAGTAGGGTATATAGTGTTCAAGAACAGACGAGGACGTAGAATAGAGGAGAAGAGTGAGGAAAGAAAGGGAATCAATCCCAGTAAAAAGCGGTGAGTAGGGTGTTGGCCGGGATCGTGATTGACAAAACGTGGAAACGTGGAATGGTGGTGGTTTCGTAGTAAAATGCAGCCAAGAGCTACCCTGTTCTGACACTATTTGACACCTGGTCTTTCTCAAGAGGCCAGCTTGACTTTTGAGCACCAACCCACGTCACAAATTAAACAGTCATCTTAAGCAAGGCTAATTTAACGGCTGCCTAGATCATTTTGCAAAAAGACATATGTGGTCTTATCTTCGTCTACAAGGTCGAGCACTCGATGTGGCGGCTTTCGAGATCCTATGCTTACTCCAGCTAAGCCAATCACATCGCCAGGAAGCATGTCTTCGCCGCATTGTATATCAGCGACGCTGTTGAGCTCGCGATCTGGGGCTGCACTCTGTCTTCAGTTGTGCTCTACATAAGCATGCATTGAATGACTTGCATCGTCAATGCCTAGACGTCATGGGCCCGGTCGAGTAAAGATGATAGCGTGTCCTTTCGTCGATGGGTGGTGCCGGTCCATCATATCCCACGGTTAAACTCCACTAATCCATCCTTGCCGCCTCGCTCATGAAACTCAGGCTCCAAAGATTTTGCGCTAACGGCCTGGCGTTGCGGAAATGCAGCGAGCGCAAGCGGGAGTGCAAAGATGGAAGTGGTAAAAATAAGGCCTGTTCGCACCTTAGCGGGTGCTGTCGTCATGTCACTGCATTTCACTTTCGACTCACCCAAGTTGATTGGAGTTACCATTCTTGGCCTCTGCTTGAGCCACTCTGTCTTCTGTAATCGGACAAGGACGAGAGGCGGCAGAACCATGATGGGCGTAGCATTGAGCACTCGACTCAGCGCCGTCTCTCCCACAGCAAGCGTTGCAGCTTTCTTGCTTTTACCTAGGGGCTTGACCTCGAGATCACCAGTCTCCACCCTATGCCTGTCGATCTCCGACAACGCTGGGTAAACATCGATGCCCTGCCTAATCTCCTCACCGCGCATGAGGAAGACGTTGAGAGCACCTGCTGTAGCAACAGCTGCGAATGGTACCAAACGCCCTGCGATGAGTTTTGCATTTGGCGATAGGCTCTTGAGGCGGGGTACTAGTGCGTTTAGGCCAACAGCAACACCACAGGATGCGCTGACAGCAAGGAGGTATGATTTGACAATAGTCGAGGTCGAGAGAGGAATCGACTTGTTCGCGTTGGAGAAGTTGATTCCGACATTGACCGACTGGTTCGTCACTTGCCATCCGAGTGTTCCTGCAGTCTGTTTCTGCTCAGCATATCGTCTACCCAACACAATGCAGAGTTGCATACCCCAAGGCCTGGTGTGAGCATGCCAGCCGTGACAACCAAGTTTGTCAATACGAAGCAGGACATGCGAAAGGGCAGGAAGACTGGTTTTCCCGTATCTTGGAATCTGTCAGCGTCTCCCCCTCATTGTGTTCCTTCCCCAGAGTAATGTACCTGGGTGAATTGTTGAATCAATTATCTTCTTTGCGTCCCAGAGCTCCGGTGTCATTTCTGCCATCTTGCCTGTCTTGTAGGCGGTGACGAGCTTCTTCGCATTTTCGAGACCAGCGGCGGATGTGAGTAACGTCCTGCGTCATGTATGGTCAACCTAGGCTTTGCTAGAGAGATGGTGCGCGCTGGGAACAACAAAGGTGCGGTCGAGAAACTAAAGGTAGTGGTACTCACTACACCCAAGTTGCGCAAGCAAATCCATTCGGTGCGCAATGACTCTCACCTCGGGTCTGAAATATTGGCAGAGTGCCGCACGCGACCCCAGTAGGTGCTGAGGTCAAATTGCGACACAGGCAGATCGCGGTTGCCAGGCAAAGAAGACGTCATGTTGATGAGTGCACGACGCACCAAATCGCAATGGGAGCGAGCAAGGTTTCAAAAATATGTGAACTGGGCCGGAGAGATGTAATCGTGCGGGTAAGTACAGACGCAACGATATCGGCAGCGATACTCGCGGGAACTAACCACAAACGTCATAACTGCATTTTTTGGCGCGACTTCAAGTCGACTACGAAAACCGCCCCTCCCATATAGCAATGTTTGTCTAAAATGATATAAAGCCCGAATGCATATAAATGCGACAACGCGACAAAGATTACAAAAGCCCGCCTATGCTATTCCATCATGCATTTACCAAACATTACGCGGTATCAACGAACAGTTTGAAAAAACAAAATCAAGATCAAAACTTCACATGCTACATTCCCATGCCATAGCGGTCTCTCTTGTCATTGTCTGCTCATTTCTTCTTCTTCTTCTTGGACTGGGGGCTCGAAGGTGAAGTTCCCAATATGTCGTCAAATGTCTTACTCGGGTCACTGCTCGATTCGGGTCTTCGCGAAGGCGAACCGGTCGACATGGGTGGGGCAACACCTGGAGGTAACGGTAGCGCCTCAAGCCCCAGATTCATGACGCTCTCACGGCGTCTGTCGGGGCTCTGAGACCGGTCACGGATGTTAGTCCCCGAAGGATCGAGCAGTCCAGGAGGCGGCAGGAGCGAAGCGTGCCCGTTCAATTCTTGCATGGCGGCATTCAACAACGTGTCGTCAGCCGCCCAAAGTTGCGCCTTCTTCCAGCAGTGGGACCGCCGGAATACACCTTCGACTCCGTGTTCGACAATGTCCGCGGGTAAGCTAACCACCTGCGCGCCTCCCGCAACGCCAAACCACGTCCGTGTCCGTACTGTATCCTCACGGGCCCATGGCACACCGCTTCGAGGTACTTCACACAGAAAGTACTCGACGCCTTCGGTGAATCTGACACCGGGTGCATCGACCACTAACATGGGTAGCGATTGTATAACGGCATAGAGGAACAGCCATTGTCCTGTCCGTAGATCCCAAAGATCGTCCAATGAAGAGCCCGCAGCGTGCTTGGATTCAAACACACGGAATGCATCCAAAAACGGCGTCTGCTGTTCAGAATCGGCGTTGTGCGATTCTTTCAGCAGCTTGGCAATTTCGTCCTTGTGTATCTTCTTTCCTCGCGCTTTTGCATCCTGCTTCGCGTTTCCAGTCATGGCGTTTGGCAATGTAGGATATAGCGGTAGATCGAAGGGTATTGGTGGCTGCACAGGCGGAGTACTGCGGTCGTACTCGCTCAGGACTTTCCTAAGCGTACGTGAGACGACCGATTTAATGTCTGTGCCTTCATCCTCAGCAATGAAGCCGTCGGCCGTGCGATTCGTCAGATTCTTCCTGTCTACGAGAAGGTCATAGAGACTAGACATGTCGCGGTATATTTCCAACAGCACCAGCCGGTTGAGACCACTTGTCGTAAGATCGTTTTTCTTTGACTTAGCCTTGGGCAGCCATGAGCCATATTTGTGCCTGTAATAATCGAGAATGAATGACCGGGTCGTGTTGAAAGCAGCTCTCCACTTCTTAAAGCTTATGACCTTGCCCTCGGAGGCCATGGCACTGTTCATGATTCCGGAGAAGATGGCTGGAAATTCAAAGTCTTTGAGCTTTCCATTAATGGTGGCTTCTCGGTTGTCGAGATCCATGGCAGCCCGTTGGAGTCGTGTGGCCGTCTTGGCGCTGATCATGGCGAATTTTGGAGAGTTGTATTCCTTGATGCTGTCGTATTTCCCAGCAGCGTGAACAAAGCCTTCAGTGAAGAGTCCCATGGAACGCAGCTTTTCGCCAAGAACAATTGCTTCAATAGTTTTCTCGCGGCTGTGTCGCACATCGGCCAGTGCCAACTCGTCAACATAGCAGTCGAAGCTCGAGGCAGCAACTTCACCAAAGGTAGAACCGTCGACGTTGGAGAAGGCATAGTGGGACAATATGTCTCCTATTCGCAGGAAAATGTCGAAAATGTCCGAATGGCGTTCAGTGGCAACTAGCGATTGCCCGATGAGAAAAGCGAAGAAATTACGGTAGCTGACCAAGGTATCAGTGTCCTGGGTGTTGAGCCGGGACTCGTGTGGCGTGATGGCGGAGTCTGAACTTAGTGAGATGGGCATGTACAGATGCTTTTCTGAGTAGTCATCTTCGACAGCATCGCTGAGCGCTCTTGAGCCTTTGGACTCGTCGGAACTTCCTATTTGGCTCTGCTCGGGGGATGCAGCCCTGGAGTGGTCGGGATAGGGTTCGCCAGAGACGCGGCGTGACGTTCGCTCGGCTAGCTCGAGAGGAGGAATGGCGCTAACGTCACTGTAGAGGCTGCCGTGCACGAGGCGTGTGAGCAACTGCGAAGCTGCATAGACAGAAGAGTCGATACGGAAGGAAGCACCTTTTTCAGAAGTCCGGGGAAATAGGTATACAAAGGTATCACCTGTTTCATCCCACAACTCGGACACCTGTTGTAATGTCAGCGCACTCGATACCGCTGCAATAGCTAGCACCAACGGCCTACCTTTTCGCCATCCAGCAACGCTTTCAGGTCATATGGCACCTTGCCCTTGTGTCCGACAATCCACGCTGGCGGGTTGCCATTGGCAGCATTCCCTGACCCGGCCGGATCGGCTCCGTTGGCCGGCCCGCCTCCAAACAGGATGCTTTTTCTGCGCAGTTTTTTCAGCCGACCCTCGGGGTTTGGGTCTAAGCCCGGGGTGGAGGGGCGGCTATTGGACGGGGTGGATGGATGCGAAGAGACGTCGAGCAATGGCGGCGGCTCAAGGGGCTCAAGATCAGCGGGGACGACGGGGTGGAGGTTGGGGTTTGCGAGGGAACCCGGGTTGGGCGACTTGGGCGACTTGGGGGCGGCGGGTTGCGGGGGTTCTGGGGTGAGGAGGTTGGCAGAGGAGATACGGTTGCGAACTTTGGAGAAGCGGCTGCTCGATTCTGACGACGGGGCTGGGCTGCTCTTGATAGATGCTGCCGATGACTCGGAGGATGATCCGACGGAGAAGAGGCTCGACAGGCGGTTGGACGCCTTCTTCTTTTCGCCCAACATGGCGATGGCAGGTGCGAGTGCTACGGTAATACGTGGCACAGAGAGCCGTGGAGAGGTGTAGGAGGTGGAATGGTCGAGGTTGGAGAATGTGCTATGTGTCGAGCAGCATGGGTTCAGTGAGGACACAGTGAGCAGCAGCAGCAGCAGCAGCAGCAATACAAGTCTCTATGCACGCAGGGCCCGGCTGATGGGAGAGGTTTATAACGCACGGTAGGCTCAAAGCTCTGTGAAAAAGACTAGGTGATCTATATTTGATCTGTCGCAGGTGCGGCAGTGTCACGACCATGCTCGTGCGTGCACCGGCAGCGTCCCGGGGCCAGTGGCCAACAACGTGGGTCATGCAGTGCCGGCTCCCATTGGCCTCCAGCCCTCAACTGTCACGATGCCTCCTCTACAGTGTGCGGGTACCATGGCACCCCAGTCCCCCACTGGACAAACCCCCTTTGCGCCCTGTCCAAGACCCTTTTGCGCGTGCCGGTTTAGGCCCTGCGCCTCGTATTGCGGCCAAAGGGCCCGCCTCGTCTCCCAGACAGGCCCATGCCCATTCGCATTGTGCCATTGCCACTACCACTGCCACTGTCACTGCTACCGTTTCGCCCTCACTCTCCGCCTGTTCACGAGGAGCAACTCTCCCCAGCGGCTCACAACGGCCCCTTTGCTGCCTGTATACAGCACGGCGCCCGGCTGCTGATGCTTAGGCGCAAGAAACTAGGGCCTGGGGGAACGTCCGCAGGGAAATTTTAGCGATGCGGATGACGTACCACTTCCCGTATCGATAGTGTGCATCATGAGCGTGTCACACACGCACCTTAAGCCACATCCCCCATGTCAGGCCTATGTAGGAACGTGGTTTAGATCAACACACCTGTGCCACACATACTACACACACGCCCAAGACAATTGATTCCTTCTTCACACCCTCCTCTGACACGCCTTGTCGGGCATTGCAGACCACGTTGCCCCGCCCAGGAACAGAGTCGTCCCATACCTGCACGCTAGCCACTTCGGTCCCTGGTTGCACACCCCACCGCCTTACTCACCATCGCTCAATCCGGCGCCATCAGCACTCGATACTCGTTCCAACATGGGCGGTGGCGAAACAATTGCAGATCAGATCCTGAAGACCTTTGTGCTCCCTGACGTGGCCGCATCCAAAACTAGCTCCAAAAAGCTCATCAATCTTCTGCGAGGGCACGTCCATCTCTGTGCCCACATGTTCACTTTCGGACAAGACGCGGCCCAATAAGACCCTTTGCCCCCCGAGTCATTTACTAACGGCACCAGATGGCCTAATCTGTCTTTGCTCCCTACGCAATTGCTCGATAGAGCATCCCATAACGTGCTCCAGCACAAGTCCACTGCCTACCCGGCTCTGTGCTACGGGCCAGATGCCGGTGACCCGCGACTGCGTGACAACGTTGCGCAATGGCTGACTACCTTCTACAAGCCGGCCGACCCAGTGTCTGCGGAGCGAATATGCATTTCCGGAGGTGCTTCGCAAAACTTGGCCTGCTTACTCCAAGACTTCACAGACCCCTTGTATACGAGAAACATATGGATCATAGCACCGGCGTACATGCTGGCTTTTCGCATCTTTGAAGATGCTGGCTTCCACAAAAAGCTTCGGGCCGTTCCTGAAGATGATGAGGGCATCGACATGGACTATTTGAGAAGTGAAATTAAAAAAAGTGAAGACAACGCAATTGCAGACAACAACAATGAGCCGGTGCGTGTATTTTCTTTCCCTTGTCTTGTAGTATGGTCTATTTGCAAACTCTCTCTCTCTCATCGAACCTCATGGCCAATGTTGATTTCGAGCCCGTGGCATCTCACAAGCTGAATTGTATTTGCCCACCTCCACTGACAACATCGCCAGCTTCTGAAGCCTCCGCGCCCATTTAACAAAATATACAAACACATCATCTACGCTGTGCCAGGCTTCTCGAATCCTAGCTCCAAAACAATGAGCCTGCGGAGAAGAGAAGAACTTGTGCACTTGGCCAGAGAGTATGATGCTCTTATCATCACAGACGACGTATATGACTTTCTGCAATGGCCATCCAGTCTCACCCCTAGCACTCTTTCAATTGAAAATGCCAGTCTGCCTCGCATCGTGGATGTGGACCGATACCTCGGTGGCGGCGCCGAAAGACAAGGCGCAGATGGGTTTGGCAATGCCGTTTCCAATGGCTCCTTCTCCAAGATTTGTGGTCCAGGCCTCCGCACGGGTTGGTGCGAGGGCACTCCCAAGCTGGCCTACGCTGTTTCACAAACGTAAGCCTGCCTTTTCAGGAGTTTCATTCAACATATCCCCTTTTTTTGTTGTGGGTTTTCTTAAGTGGACTTTGTCTGTGTAAACCAAGACGGATGTAATCATATCCGGGTTAGTCTGCACAGTGGCAGGCTAGTACTGGTGAATCCGCGTCTCGCTAGATGATTTAGTAATAGCTAACATTGTTGTAGAGGATCGAGTCGCTCAGGTGGATCACCCAGTCAGCTGACAGCTTGTTGTGTGGCCGATACGTTGGAGACCGGCGAACTCCAGCGCTACGTGTACGATACGCTTCAACCCGCGTATGGTAATCGGTACAGGCACATGATGGAGGCCATCAAAAAATACCTCTTTCCCCTAGGTGTTCGTGTCCCACAGACTGATCGTGAAGTCGTGGGCGGATACTTCATCTGGCTCACACTGCCTCCGCCACTGAAGGGCGCCGAGGTAGCACAACGCGCAAAGGAGGACGACAACTTAGCTGTTGCACAAGTAAGCATGAGCCTCCATTATATTTCCAGTTCAAAACATGTGCATGGCTAATGATGGTGATTGCACAGGGCGAAATGTTCGAAGTGAGTCGTCTTCCCCGCTGCCCTATCCTCGCGTTAATTGATACAGGTCCCTAGCGACACTCAACACAAAGGCACATCTTTCAGTAACGACATCAGAGTCTGCTTTGCGGTACGATTCGATAGCTGCAATTTTGGGTTTGGGCTAACTTGTTGGCAGTGGGAGGAAGTAAATATGCTCGCAGAAGGCATCCAGCGACTTGCCGATGTAATTAGCCGCATGCTGAGCGAGGAGGCTAACGGTGGACATAGCACCAAGCGACCCGCTAGCCAAGAACAGGACGCAAAAGCCTTGTGGTGAACGATTGGTATATCCTGTTTGAGTAGTGTAAGAGACTTGCCGAACTGGAGATGTGTTTGTTGAAGCCATTGGTAGACTTATAAATGGCCCTGAATCTTGTCTGCACGGTGACATGTACACACGATCCAGACTCGCCTATTTGCCTTTGAATAATTCTCGCCTGGCGAAGCAGAGTACAATATATCGAAGGCGACATGATAAGATGTATATCAAGGTTCTGCTAAGCTCAAGGGATCTGCATAGGCGTCGGATAATAGCTGGCTAAACTTGAGCGTTTCATGCAAACAATACCTGTGACCCACTGCTCCACTTTGGTTGAAATGAGAAAAGCAGCATGCCCAGTGGCAGCGCGAAACAAAGAGGCCGTTTCGTGTGAGCCTCAGGCGGCGATTGGCATGCCACGGGATGCGATAATCTGCGTACCTGCATCATGTGGTGTTTTCGTGGGGCATGGCGCAAAGCCGCGACGGAGAGTGTTTCTTTGATCTTTGTTTTGCATCCGCAAGGCTCATCCAACGTCGCGCACAGCGTTCGTCACCGACATGACCAGTCTCTTCCATATCCAATTCACTGTGTGGGAGGTATATGCACAAGCAGCAGCAGCAGCGGCAATAGCAGCAATAGCAGCCTCGTGGTCGGGTGAATTGCTGCCCAGGCCCATGACTCCTGCTGCGGGCCCTTGCCGTGGATGGGCGATTAGCAGCACATCGGTGCATCCACATGGGATTGTTCCCGGAGCGTAGCGTCGAATGGCGCCTTCTTTGCATGCGGCGTTGAAGCGCTGGCATAAGGCTTCATCTCCAAAAACGGCCAACGAGGGCCTGTCGATGGCCTGGCGTTTCAGTGCCGTCGCACCTCCGACCGTCGGGAGTGGCGCTGCCAACCACATCCCTGTCTTCGATCCAGGGACAAACGCTCGCCTTTCACCCTCAGAACATCCTCCACCACTCACTGGCCTACAACGCCTGCTTGTTTCACGCGGAGAGAGCTTTCCACGGGAATATTGCCGTCCTCTCGATTAGTGCACACCCTAAGTAATTTTGGATCTACGCCACCGGGACTGGGCTACGTTCAGGCTACGCGTTCCGAGGACAGCTCTAGGAGGCGGCCATGCGGCTTACGGATGCGGCCACAAGGCCTCATCATGGAATACCAGAGAGCCATGAGCTTTTGTACGAGCGCGATGGCGCGCAGAGGTATAATGAAGAGGCTATCAAAGATAGCTGTCGTGGCAGCGTCCAAGAACGTATAACACATCTATTCAGGGCTGGGGAAAATGATGCAAGACCAGGACAGCGAACACCACACGCCCCTCTTTCCAAACGTGAAACAAGTCGTCTCCAGAAACGCGATTGGCCACACGAATCCTTTGTAAGTCCCCTCGCGAACACATCGCGTACTTATACAAGGCTGCAGTGCCCCCTCCCTGAGCCTCTCCCCTTCACGCAGGTTCGCTGTCACGCCCTTTCAGCACTCATTGTGTTGCTTCACTTCTTATTGTTCACAGTCATTCTTTACTGTTGTTGAGAGCCTTTTCTTATTCACGCTCACAATAACATCCCCAACTACCTTCTTCTACATTCGTTGCTAGCCAACCTTTTACTTTGACACAACCACTTGCGCATTTGTGCACTTTCCCACTCGATACAACAAAAACAACATATCGTCTTTTGCAGGTCAACTGACGACCATTCTTCCAGTCCTTCGGATCAGTCCTACCACACTTGACAACACCAAAACTCACACTACGCACTGTCATCATGGTGGCTTTCGGCGCTGGAGCGTTTCTCTTGACGCTGCGCGTTCTCCTTTCCACAACTCCATCTTCTGCCGTCCCTGTTGCTCAAGCACCAGCTGTCCCAGCACCAGCACCAGCACCACCGGCTGGTGGTTCTGGTTTCTGGATGCAGAGTATCAAGCGTCAAGGCCAAGCTGCTTTCAACCCCAACCCACAATCCTACCAAGTCTTCCGTAACGTCAAGGAGCTGGGAGCCAAGGGCGATGGTGTTACTGACGATACCGAAATCATTAACAAGATTATCGCTGACGGCGACCGTTGTGGTGAGGGCTGCGACTCCACAACCACTACCCCCGCTCTCATCTACTTCCCTGCCGGTACCTACATCATCAGCAAGCCCATCATTCAATACTACTACACCCAGTTCATCGGTGACCCATTGAACATGCCTGTCTTGAAGGCCACTGCCGACTTCGAAGGTATGGGCTTGATCGATGCCGACCCCTATATCCCAGGTGGCGATGGAGCCAACTGGTACACCAACCAGAACAACTTCTACCGTCAGGTCCGTAACTTTGTTATCGACATCTCTGCTACAAAGGCCGCCGCTGGTATCCACTGGCAAGTTTCTCAAGCCACCAGTCTGCAAAACATTGTTTTCGAGATGGCCAAGGGCGACGCTGGCAAGGACCAGAAGGGCATCTTCCAGGACAACGGCTCTGGTGGTTTCATGACCGACCTGACCTTCAACGGTGGTGCCATTGGTGCTTTCATGGGTTCCCAGCAATTCACTATCCGCAACATGACTTTCAATGACTGCGGTACCGCGATCTTCCAAAACTGGAACTGGGTCTTCACCTACAAGAGCATCTTCATCAACAACTGCAAGGTCGGTCTCGACATGGCCAACAGCCCTTCCAACCAGACTGTTGGTTCCGTTCTCCTGCTTGACAGCAAGCTCACCAATACTCCCATTGGCATCAACTCCTCTTTCACTGAGAACAGCATCCCCACTACTGGTGGTACCCTCATCCTGGACAATGTCGACTTCAGTGGGTCCGAGAAGGCTATTGTTGGTGCTACTGGCAACACCATCCTTGAAGGTGGCCGCAAGATCGACGCCTGGGCTCAGGGTAACGCTCTTGCTGCTGGGTCGACCCAGGGTCGTGTTCAAGGCGATATCAGCGGTGCGCCTGCAAAGCCTAAGAGCCTTCAGGGCGAGAATGGTTGGTTCGAGCGCAGCAGGCCCCAGTATGAAAATGTGGATGTCTCCAAGTTTGTCAGCCTCAAGTCCAAGGGTGCCAAGGGTGACGGTGTGACCGATGATACTGCCGCTCTCCAGTCTGCTATTGATGGCCTTCAGGAAGGCGAGATCCTCCATGTCGACCACGGTACCTACCTCATCACCAAGACCGTTACCATCCCTGCCGAGAAGAACGTCAAGATTGTTGGTGAAGTCTACAGCACTCTCCTCATCACTGGCGAGTTCTTCTCTAACATGGACGACCCCAAGCCTGGTTTCAAGATTGGTGCCAAGAGCGGCGACAAGGGTACTTTTGAGGCCTCTGATCTCATTATCGGTACCCAGGGTCCCGCTCCCGGTGGTATCTTGATGGAGTGGAACATCAACGCTGAGAATGGTGCAGCCGGTCTCTGGGATGTTCACTTCCGTGTCGGTGGCTACGCCGGTACCAAGCTCCAGTCCTCCAACTGTAAGAAAAACCCCGATGCCGAGCATCAGCCCAACCCAGAGTGCATTGGTACCTTCATGCAACTGCACATTACCAAGGACTCGAACGGCTACTTCGAAAACGTCTGGCTCTGGACTGCCGATCACGAGCTCGACCAGGACGACCACGCTCAGATCGACATCTACAATGGTCGCGGTATGCTTGTTGAATCCCAAGGTCCAGTCTGGATGTACGGAACCGCCTCTGAGCACTCTCAAATGTCGCAGTACCAGTTCTCCGGTGCAAAGGACATCTTCTACGGCGCCATCCAGACCGAGACTCCCTACTACCAGCCAAATCCCACTGCTGCCGTTCCCTTCACTAAGAATGACAAGTTCTTTGATCCGGATATGAGCCAAGCCAAGGCTGCATGGGCCGTTCGCGTCACTGACGGTAGCGAGAGCATCTGGAGCTACGGCGCGGGTACCTACTCGTTCTTCCAAAATTACGCGCAGGATTGTGTTGTTGGCCAGAACTGCCAAGAACACATGAACGAAGTTGTCAACTCGACCAACGTCAACTGGTTTGGTCTTTCGACAAAGGCCTCGGTCAACATGATCACCTCGGGTGGCAAGGGTCTAGCTAAGGATGAGGACAACCGCTCCAACTTCTGCGCTACACTAGCCATCTTTGCGCAGGCATAAAGTGTTATCCATATATGACATGATGATTGGAACCATTCTTACTTTCTTGCCCACCATCTTTTGGAGGGACCTCTTTTTCTTCTTTTTTGTGTACAGCGTATCAACAAATACATATGCCCTTTGGTCTTTGGTGTCTTCCTCGTATTTTACAGGAAGCACTTCACACTCGCTTTGGGAGGAAGTTGCTTCAATCGATATATATATACCCCAGGGCATGGAACAGTGGACGAAAGGGACCTGATGAAGGAATATAGGAGTTTAGGACTGGCTCCTATGTATATTTTTTTCTTTTATGTTTGAACCAAAGTAGATAAAAATCAAACAACATTTTTCATCACGATTTCTAATTCCTTTTTCGTGTGTGATGCGTGAGTGATAATTGGGCGAGTAACGTCCGTCCCTGTGGGTCGAACATCCCTCCGCAACGAACCACGAACATTGTTCAAGTACCTCACGCCCAAGTTGCAGAGACTCTTAGATCCAAATACATATCAATATACTCTTTAGATCTATCTCTATCTATCGCAAGCCTTAAATAGCAAAATTACGGAAATCTAAGGTGCGTACGTGAATCTTTCGTGTTAAGCGTGGAAGCTGCAACGACGACACACCCCTGTTCTACCCTCTACAGAAGCACAACTTGCTCTTTCGGAGGTCCTATGTGAATCCTGGTGAGCTGGAAAAGCTATGAATATAATAAGAAGATATGTAGCCTCTGTATAGGTACACCACGAGTTTTTCCGACTTGGTCCGCCAGTCCTTCGCATTTAGCGAGAGGATTTGGAACGCTAACATAGCAGGATTGCGAACGCTTAGCGGCCCACGATGTACACCTGTACTATGCCAAAAGAGCCGAAGCTGTGGCGCAGAGTTCTGGAAGCTTCTACCAAATGCTACTCAAGCGCGCAGTTGCCAGCTATTCTTAGAAGCAGACTGGTTATAGATTCCGTTGGTCTCGCGGCGTTCTGTCGGCGGGAAACTCAGATCGAATCCAAACCTTGTTAACAAGTGTTGCAATTGCGCGGCTGCTTTCTTATCTGTCCTGAGTTGTAACGGCAAGCTTAAAGCGCGTCAGTGCTTAGACCCCTGCCAACAGTTCAGCCTCGTGAGCAGTGCGCGGCGCATGTATCGAGCCACGCCTGACCCCACTTGGGGCTTCACACAGGCTTCACCACCAAGCCAAGAATACAGTGAAAGCCGGCAGCTTCAGCTCGCGATATTTTGACGGATCACAGGGCCTTGCTGGTATCTAAGCTGGTGCACCTGCTCGTTATTTTCTCTGTATGCTGACCATCCATCGGTAGCAGGGAAGCAGCTAGCAAGTAGCAAGCGCCCGCGCGACTAGGCTGCTACATTGAGCTTTTTAAGTCTTGTTCTCATCGCATGCGTCTACTACATACCTACACAAACCCATGCGGCTCTTGCACTACAGCGAGAGCGGACAGCTCAGCATCCACAGCTTCGATGATGGCGACATACCCCCCTACGCGATACTTTCACACACCTGGGGAGCCAATAGCCACGAGGTGACCTTTGCAGACCTCCAGACAGGCGGTGGCAAGACAAAGCCGGGCTATAAGAAGATCCTCTTCTGCGGAAAACGGGCACGGCGCGACAACCTCCAGTACTTCTGGATCGACACGTGCTGCATCGACAAGGCCAACAAGGCTGAACTCGCCTTCTCCATCCGGTCGATGTTTCGCTGGTACCGCAACGCAGCTAGATGTTATGCCTATCTGTCAGACGTTTGGAAGAGGAAGAGGAAAGCCGGCGACAGAGCTGCTGAGATTAGCTGGGAGCCTGCTTTTAGGTCGAGTCGGTGGTTCACGCGTGGTTGGACGCTTCAAGAGCTTCTTGCTCCAACCAAAGTCGAGTTCTTCTCGCAAGAAGGAGAGAGCCTTGGCAGTAAGACGTCGCTGCAGACGACAATCCGCGAGATAACCAGCATTCCGTCCGAAGTGCTCAAGGGAACCCCACTTTCTCGATTAAGCGTCGAAGAGCGGTTGAGGTGGGCAGAAGGCCGAACGACTGAGCGCGTCGAGGATAGAGCATTCTGCCTGCAAGGTATCCTCGATGTTGAGCTAGCGCCAGTATATGGTGAGGGTGAGGCCGGCGCTTTCGACCGTTTGAAGCGCGAGATGTACAAGCTGGAACAATGCATCCAAGACATACGCCAAACAGACCCGCTTGATGACAAGAAGCGCATCGAGGAGACAAAAGGTGGACTGCTAGCAGACTCCTACCGCTGGGTCCTCGACAACGCCACTTTCAGGCAGTGGTATGAGGACCAACAAAGCCGACTGCTCTGGGTGAAAGGCGATCCTGGCAAAGGCAAGACGATGCTATTGTGTGGTATCATCGATGAACTGCAAAACTCCTTACCTCAGACTGCCCTTCTGTCATACTTCTTCTGCCAAGCGACAGACTCGCGTATCAACAATGCTACAGCTGTGCTGCGAGGCTTGTTATACATGCTTATACGCCAGCAGCCGTCGCTTGCATCGCACGTTCGCAGGAAGCACGACCACGCAGGCAAAAGCTTATTCGAGGACGCGAATGCCTGGGTCGCCCTAACGGAAATCTTCGCCGACGTGCTGCAAGATGTAAGCCTAGGCACAACATACCTAATTCTTGACGCGCTTGACGAATGCGTGACAGACTTACCAAGGTTGCTTACCTTCATCGCGAAGCAGTCGTCTGCGTCCTCTCGCGTTAAGTGGATCGTGTCTAGTCGCAACTGGCCGGCTATTAAGAAAGAGCTAGAGCATGCTAAGCACAAAATAAGGCTTAGCCTTGAGCTGAACGCCGAGTCGGTGGCTGCAGCAGTAGAGGTGTTTATCCAGGAGAAGGTGTGTCGCATAGCTCACAAGAATCGCTACACGCCAGAGGTGCAAGACGCAGTGTTCCAGCACTTAACTTCGAACGCGAACGACACCTTCCTCTGGGTTGCATTAGTATGCCAAGACCTTAAAGCGACGCCTAAGTGGAACGTGCTTAAGAAGCTAGCTCAGTTTCCGCCTGGGTTCGACTCTCTGTATAAGCGGATGCTGCAGCAGATAAGCGAGTCTGATAGCGCCGACATATGTCTGCGGGTGCTGGCAGTGACTGTTGTCCTATATCGACCCGTCACAGTCGCTGAGCTAGTTGTGCTTACTGAACAGCTTACAGACTTTGTCAATGACCTAGAGTCTGTGCGGGAGATCATCAGTCTCTGCGGATCATTCCTCAAGCTGCGCGACGACACAGTCTACTTTGTGCATCAGTCAGCTAAGGACTTTCTTGTGAAGAAAGCATTAAATAAGGCCTTTTCAGACGGTATAGAATATGTGCATCAAGACATCTTTACGAAGTCACTTACTATTCTGCATGAAACACTGCGCAGAGATATGTGTGACCTTCAAGCGCCTGGATACCCTATTAGAGACGTTAAGCAGCCTCTTCCTAGATCTCTAGCCGGATCGCGCTACCCATGTGTGTACTGGATCGACCATTTCTGTGACTCTAAACATAAAACACTAGCACATAGTGCTACTACTCAAGAAGAGGTTAAGGCTGTAGACGCATTTCTTAGGCAGAAATATCTCTACTGGCTAGAAGCGCTCAGCTTATGCGGAAGCATGGCCAGAGGAGTGGTCTCGATGACAAAACTGTGGCATTTAGTCCAGGTACAACCCATGTAGCTACATACATAGTCTTTATAACATAGTTACTAACGTCGCCAGGGACTCGGAGATATGGATGCATTGAACAAGATTGTGTACGATGCACGACGATTGATTATGTATCATAAGGAGGCAATTGAGAACTATCCTTTACAAGCGTACGCATCGGCTCTATTGTTCAGTCCAGCAGACAGTATAATAAGAAGGCTGTTCCAGTACGAAGAGCCAAGGAGAGTAGCTCTCAAGCCAGCTATGAGCAATGGCTGGAGTGCGTGCCTGCAGACACTCGGGGGCCATAGGGGTGCTGTTAACTCAGTGGCCTTCTCGCATGACTCGACCCAGCTAGCGTCAGCGTCAGGCGATACGACTGTCAAGATCTGGGATGTGAGTAGCGGGACGTGTCTGCAAACGCTTGAGGGCCATAGTAGTACTGTTCGTTCGGTGGTCTTCTCGCACGACTCGACACGGCTAGCGTCAGCGTCAGATGACAACACTATCAAGATATGGGACGCGAACATTGGGACGTGTCTGCACACGCTCGAGGGCCATAGCAGTTATGTTACCTCGCTGGCCTTCTCGCACGACTCGACCCAGCTAGTGTCAGCGTCAGCCGACTGGACTGTCAAGATCTGGGACGCGAGCAGCGGGACGTGTCTGCACACGCTCGAGGGCCATAGTAGTGATGTTACTTCGGTGGCCTTCTCGCACGACTCGACACGGCTAGCATCAGTGTCACACGACAGAACTGTCAAGATCTGGGACGCGAGCAGCGGGACGTGTCTGCAAACGCTTGAGGGCCATAATGGTGCTACCTCGGTGACCTTCTCGCACGACTCGACCCGGCTAGCGTTAGCGGTCTATGACAACACTATCAAGATATGGGACGCGAACAGTGGGACATATTTGCAAACGCTTGAAGGCCATAGCAGTCATGTTAGCTCGGTGACCTTCTCGCACGACTCGACCCGGCTAGCGTCAGCGTCTCACGATAGCACTATCAAGATATGGGACGCGAACATTGGGACGTGTCTACAGACGCTTGAGGGTCATAGCAGGGATGTTAACTCAGTGGCCTTCTCGCACGATTCGATCTGGCTAGCGTCAGCGTCTCACGACAGCACTGCCAAGATCTGGGACACGAGCAGCGGGACGTGTCTGCAGACACTCGGGGGCCATAAGGGTGCTGTTAACTCAGTGGCCTTCTCGCATGACTCGACCCAGCTAGCGTCAGCGTCAGACGACAGAACTGTTAAGATCTGGGACACGAGCAGTGGGACGTGTCTGCAGACGCTTAAGGGCCACGATAGTATTGTTGGCTCAGTAGACTTCTCGCACGACTCGACCCGGCTAGCATCAGCGTCATACGATAGAACTGTCAAGATATGGGATGCGAATAGCGGGACGTGTCTGCAGACGCTTAAGGAATATCGTACTATTGTTTATTCAGTAGCCTTCTCGCACGACTCGACCCGGCTAGCGTCAGCGTCTCACGACAGCACTATCAAGATATGGGACACGAGCAGCGGGACGTGTCTACAGACGCTTGAGGGCCATCGCGGTGCTGCTACCTCGGTGACCTTCTCGCACGACTCGGCCCGGCTAGCGTCAGCGTCTTACGACAGGACTGTCAAGATCTGGGACGCGAGCAGCGGGACGTGTCTGCAGACGCTTGAGGGCCATCGCGGTGCTGCTACCTCGGTGACCTTCTCGCACGACTCGGCCCGGCTAGCGTCAGCGTCTTACGACAGGACTGTCAAGATCTGGGACGCGAGCAGCGGGGCGTGTCTACATAGCCTTGACGTTGGCACAATCCTTTCATACTTGTCTTTCGATTCTTCGGATACTTCACTTCATACAGAAATAGGCACTATCATTATCTCTAACTGCCAGATCATAGACCGCATCGAGGCTGCAGCATCAAAACTTCAGTATCAGGGTGCCAGTATAAGTTCAGATGGCAATTGGATTATATGCGCTGGTAGCAACGTGTTGTGGATACCCTCTGAGTATCGACCGTCAAGCTCGGCTGTGAGCAAGACCCAAGTAGGCATAGGAGTAGGATCAGGAAGGGTCTGGCTTTGTCAGGTAACTTAGGCAAGTAACTATAGATCAATAGAGGGCCTCTCTTAACCTATGTGTCTCTATATTTGTCAAAACTGTTAAGGCTATAAAATCCTCGCTATACACATAATAGAAACCTTGAGAAGTCTATACCTAATTAGTTAACTTCCGAGTATAGCCACTACGCGCTTAAGCAGTAGCTGGACGTTGCCTCTCAAGCCTTGCGCCACAACTTGAGCCGTTTTGGCATAGCGCAGATGTATATTGTAGGACGCTAATTGTTCGAAACTTGCTATTTCAGCACGTGAAGTTATCTCGTTAAACGCGAAGGACTGGCACACCGAGCCGGAAAAAACTCGGACAGCACCTAAATAGAGTCTGCATGTCTTCAAAGAATAGTTGTTAGTTCTTTAGCTTGCTATGAACTGTATAGAACATCTGAATAAGCGAGCAGTGCTTTTATGAATGATACAACAGGGGTATGTTGTTGTTGCAGCTTCAACGCTTAACACGAAAGATTTATGTACGCCCCTTAGATTACTGTAATTTTGCTATTTAATGCCTGTGATAGATAGAAGCAGATCTAAAGAGTATACAAATGTGCACTTAAACCTAAGAACCTCTGCGGCTTAGACGTAAGGTGCTTGAACAATGTTGGTGGTTCGTTGCGGAGGGATGTTCGACCCTCAGGGACGGACGTTACGGTTGTTGCCTCAAATTTAATCGCAGACGTGCTTGGCGAGAAGTGAGACTTAGGTGTGGGAAATGGAAACGGGGCGACGATCTGTTAGAAGGTGATCGCGTTCGCAGGAAACATTTCATCGCGATGAACACGCCCTGCTGATCCAATGCAGGATGGTATTGTGCGTGGAGAATTGGAGAAACGGCCAAGACACTTAATAAAAGCGGGTGGATCACGGAGGTGTGCGGGGAAAAAGGTCGGAGCTCGGTCTCAACGCCAAAAAGTTCCTGGGCGGGTTTTTTTGGTTTTACGCGACAAAGCCTCCATGTCACTCTACTACGAAGCTGCGGCCATTCTCGCCAATTCCGACAATGTCGGTGGGTCGCTCAAGTCGCGCATATACAACAAGAAAGATTTGAAGAGCACGCCCGGCCAGCTCTTTGCGCTGATTGCAGAAACATCGAAATGGTCACTTGTATTGAAGGATGTGATTGAGAAGTGCAAGTTACTCGCAGAAGAGAAGAAGGTCCATATAGCAAATATTTTATTCCAGGAAAAATAGCTTACACCTCTCAGCTCACTCCAATTCTCGCCCTTCTGCTTTCACATGATTTACTCCTTGCGAAGAATGGCATTGCAGCACCCGCCAACCACGTACTTAAACTCGCGATTACCCGACACAAAGCCCGCTTGAGCGCCGAGCTCACGAAAGCCCGTATACGCCATGGATTTGCTACCCTTGAAGCGTTTAAAGAGGCTGTGAATGATGGTGGACTGGATAAAGAAGACGGCAATGCTTCGAAGAGCAGACATCCCCGCTGGGTGCGCGTCAATACTATTAAGACGACATTACAGGAACAGCTTGCAACGACTTTTACTGGATATACCAAGACAGAAGTCCTAGATAACGTCCTCACTGCGCCAAAGAGCTCCAAAGTCTACTACGAAGACCCAAACATTCCTAATTTGCTCGCGCTGCCCTCTAAGGTTGATCTCAGCAGGTCCATTGCTTACACAAAGGGCCAGATAATATTCCAGGATAAAGCATCTTGCTTCCCTGCGTACTTGTTGGATCCGACCCCAGACGATGGTGATGTCATCGATGCGACCGCGGCGCCAGGAAACAAAACCACACATCTTGCCGCCATTGTTTCCGATAGAAAGCAGCCAGGAGAGGAACAAAATGTCATTGCTTTCGAGCGCGACAAAGGCAGAACTTTTACATTGCAGAAGATGGTCAAGTTGGCGTCGGCAGATAGCATTGTCCAAGTAAAGGGTAACAGCGACTTCATAGCCGCTAAACCTGAGTTGGACGAGTACGCCAACGTTGGAGCCATACTTCTTGATCCGAGCTGCTCAGGTACTGGTATTGTTGGACGCGATGATGCGATCAAGATGCATCTTCCTGATGCACCTGGCTCCCAAACAACACCACATAAGCCAGGAAAGGGGAAAAAGCGAAAGAGAGGTGATGAGGCAACGAAGGCCGATGCGCAACCGACGCTGAATCTGGACATGGATGATTCAGCACCTGAAGAGACACCAATACAGGGCAAACTGACAGAACGACTGGCCGCCTTGTCTAGCTTTCAACTCCATATTCTCACTCACGCTATGCGGTTCGAGAGTGCGCACAAAATTACCTACTCTACATGCTCGATACATTTCGAGGAGAACGAAGGCGTCGTTTTTCAGGCGTTGGCATCCTCGGTCGCAAAGAATCGGGGGTGGAGGATACTCAAACGGGATCAGCAAGTGGAGGGATTGCAAAAATGGCACAGAAGGGGCATCTGGGAAGAGGATAAGATTCACGGTGACATGAACGAGTCATTTAAGAAAGATGTATTGGAAGCATGTATTCGTTGTGACAAGGGTACTGAAGAAGGTACAATGGGTTTTTTTGTGGCTGCCTTTATTCGTGAAGGCGATCAGCAGCCGGCACAAGTAACTGAAGTTGCGGTTTCTGAGGATGAGGAATGGGGTGGCTTCAGTGATCATGGTGAAGTGGAAGAAGCAGTAGGGCCGGCGGTTGAAGAGCCTGGAAGCCGTAAGAAGAAAAAGCGAAAACACAGCAAGAAGTGATGTGGATAGGGAGAAGGAAACAGCCAACCAGTGTGCACCATGGGTGGAGAGCGCAATACCATGTCCTTCAGATGGGCAGGAGCCTTGGCCCTAGCACGAGAACCTCCTGCAACAACTACTACTCTTGTCAATTGAGTCAACCTCAGCTTTGCATTATCCGCTCCACGTATCCTTTGATCTTGCTCCTAATCACGTTGGTGTTTACGGCATGGCACCCGATCGCGAATCAAACGTGTCGGTTCCACTCACTGTGTCTTCTCACCACACCTCAGCATCTCCTATCAACCCTGATCTCTCTCGATCTAGGCTCAAAGAAGTCACGAAATGGATTCGCGACGAGTTGGACTTATGTGTGGCTCGGGACGGCCCTGATGTGCTTCAATCCGACGATGTTGTAACCCTCCACGAGACCTTTCTTGCTCTTCGAAACGCTAAAAACATCACCTTGTCCGACTTGAGAGCGAGCGGCATCCATAAAGCGGTGAAGGACATCGCTGGAGTGGCGACCCGATGGCCTGGTCGGTTGTGCGACGACTGCGATACCATCATAGACATCTGGACTGCCAAGTTTGGTTCTTTGAATGCAATTCACCCATTCTTGTATGGCAGAGGGGGTCGACTTGAGGGAATTGCCAGCGTGCACGAGCAATCTCGCGATGTAAGCAACTATCACTACTGCTTCGTGCCTGGACTAATCTCAGCGAACAGGCGTTACTCAAGCGGTGGGCCAAGACATGTCCCCAAAATATCCACCCCAAGCGATCTCATAGACTAGGCGACCTAGGCTTTGTCGCTGGAAGGTAAATTGAGCATATCACCTTGGCCAGATTCGTGTTGACAACCTCTGCAGCTGGTGGATCAACCCTCTGTTTGCACATCATGCCGGCATTATTGGCCTCGAGTCATGTGATGGTGGCACAACTTACGATAAATACGGGGCATATGCCTTGTTGCTAAAAGATACCGGTGAACTCGAAGCCAGTTGCGAATCGCGCTTCACCTACCGAGTTCCGCAGGAGGATAAGGGTAAGTTTCGACTTACCTCCGCCACTCCGAGAAGCAGAGATCCTGTGCGGGTACTTCGCAGTCACAGTATCAATAGCATATGGGGCCCAAAGGCTGGAGTGAGGTATGAAGGTGTGTACAGCGTCAAAGGTTGGTCTATCAAGCAAGCAAAAAGTGCAGATACATCTGGTGGGCAATGGAAAGAGGGGGACATTCTCTTTGACGTCAGATTCGAGCGTGCTGACCAGACGCCCATGGATGTTGTTATTAACCGGCCTACTGCGACTGAAATCGACGATTATGCAGAATACAAGCGCCTTCGCAAGCTGAGCCGGGACGGCAAGGAAAATGAAGCAAAATCAGCACATGACAATCAAGATCTTCATCCCAAATCCAAGGCTGTGCACCCCATCATGCCTCCAACTTCTCCACATGCGGTACCGAAGCCACTGGCATTCGACCTTCCCCCAAGCGCACTGCGAAAAGATATGGTCAGGCGTCTCCATTTCGACGAAGAAGCACACATTCGTGTTATAGGAGATGATGAAGCACTCTCGCCCAAGACTGCTCCCGTTGCAGACCCGTTGGACTTCACATCAGTGGATAAGAATGGCACATTGGCTATTCCTTCTCGATCCAACCGAGGAAACACTCACAAAAAAGCTGATCTATCATCTAACGGTCCAGATGGACGTTCAAGCCCGGCAGGTTCCAATGCAAGCAGCGCACATACGACACAAACAACTCATACTGCTGCCAGCACTCTACCTAAAATCAATGTCAGAGAGGTGGCGCCATGGATCGATTTTGATGCTGATCTGACCATCCCTGAGCCGTCCGAAGAGCCGCTGATAATCCATCAACGGCCCATCATTGCTCAAATGAACATCACCCCAGCAGGCTCGCCTAAAGCTCACAATACTGAGTCGCCCAAACTCCAGTCTCGAGATCATCTGCATAGTCCGATTGAAAGCACTCTTTCGCCTATTCCTACCGAGCGCCATTCTGATGACCGACAGGAGAAGAGGCACGAGGGTGACTTTAAGAGCATGCTTGGGGAAGTCTTTAGTCTTCAGCACGTGGCGAAGAAAGAGAAGAGAAAGAATGAAGCTCCTCCTAAGAAGAAGCTGATGACTGAAATATTTGATGGCATCGTGGATGACGACAACAGCGAAGTGGACGGATCATCATGGGAGACAAAAACCAGTTTCTTCAAAACTGACCCAACCATACCGAGACACAGGTCGGCAGATTTCTCTACTTCTTGGAAGCAGATTTCGCAACCTTTTTCTCGTTTCTTTCTCAAGCCATTCAGTGCAGACAGCCAACTCAAGCTGCCTCGTAGTGACGCTATCGGCTTTGCCAAAGAAACAGCTCACCTTCTTTCTTCTGATACGACCTCGAATAACAACACCAATACATCTGTTTCCACCAGTGTTCCTAACGAGGAACCTTTCATCGAGGATCCGACTACACGACGACAAAATGCAATGCCAATGTCAATGAAGATCCTGATTTCACAGTCTAGCTCTGCGACTACTGTTAGTAATGCGATATGCACACATATCTTGGGCCGTTCTAATTCTCCGCTTAAGCCCACTGACGAAAGGTCTCTGGCGGAGACCAACTTGAGGAAAATGATAGAGTAGCTACCAAATCCGAATATCACGATGGAGTCGAGAGGTTCTGTTGTCCACTTGAAAAAGACTGACAGATAGGACTGGCAAAATAGTAGCGTAAAAGGAGTATCAGAGGATGATGTGGCACAGCCTCGATACCTACATGTGTATGTGAGGAAGTTTTCGCTTCAGTAGAAAATCCCTAGTAGTATCAATCTTACCTTTACTTGCACCTGGTACTACCGAACCACCAGTTACGTAGCATAGCAGTGCACCTTCCGCCTCTGACATCATATCCTTCTGTTCCTGTCTCCACACACTCCCTATCTTTTACTAACAGTACGCCTCTCCTGGGCCTATATTCCGCTCTATCCGGCCCTAGACTATGCCACCCACGAGTACGCCCGACGAACGACCGAAAGGAGGAGAAACTCGAAGCCAGGAAACGCGTTCGTGACATACTATATCCAACGAACACCAATGTACAGAGGCCGTCTACGTACATAGGATCACACCTTCGGAGATATTGTAGATGCACACAAATATATGTAGTACGTATGGAAGGTTTAGTGCAATCGACTACCTAGGCGGCTTATTTTCGCCTCTCTTTCCCTCAGCTCTCCTCGGGTACCCTTCGCGCCCGCACATCGCCCAGCCGTCTGTGCACAATGAAGCCAATTAACCGCAGAGCGCGCTCGCGCTCACGCGGCTAAGTACGTATGCAGTCTCTGGTGCATATGCAATGGAAAACAAGTGCAGGCCGCTTGGAAACGTCTACGTTTGAGGCTGAGCCTCGCTTGTCGTGAACAATTTGACATCGATCCTGACAAGGTTTCATAGTCGGAAAGATTTTTTTCTCTCCTGCGTCCTTTTTTTCCAAATAGAAAAAAAGGGAAGTATGAATTGGGTTTGCTAATTGGTTAACAAATGCCTCTCTCTTATCTTTTCAAACAGGAATCAAAGGGAAGCAACCCATGTGATGGTCCGTGTTCTGTGTGCGACCGTGCGCGCTTTTTCTTGCTAACTGACTCGCTGTGTGGATCGGATTTGTTGGGGCTGGGAATGTTGCAGTTGCGGTGCTACTCTCGGCAATATGGGGGAAACTTCTTTCACAATACTACTAAATCAGAATCCTACGTACTGCATTGTCGCTAGTGCTTAGTGGTGAGGAAAGGAGGCTGTGTAGTATGTACAGGAAATCGAGGGGGTATCAAGACTGCATTACTGAGAAAAAACAACAATAGCGTCTTATACAAAGAATGCGCTCAGTATCTCATTGCAAAGACAAGACTAGAGGACAACAACTCATGCAGTTTCGTCCTCTTTCACTCTTCTTTGGCGTGATGCTATCATCGTACACATTAGAGCATCTCTCTTAGCGACTTGCCATGCTGGCTCTCCTAGCCTCAAGAATAGCGTCCTCGTGCGTTGGGGGTCCCTCGTAGTTCTTCTTGCCCCAGACGAAATACCAGATGGTTGAGATGACAACGACGGCGGCAAGCACAACGGAAGCGTAGTTCATGGTTGCGGGGGTGACTTCGCGGAAAGTGGGCATGCAGAAGAGAGGAGTGGCAAGGGCGGACCAGGCTGTAGAGATTGTTAGTTTCCACTTGATTGTGGGCATATACAGTAGAACATACCAAGAGCGACAACGTTGCAGAAGGTACCGAGCACTCCGAGGTGGAATTCTCCAGTCTTGACTTGCTTGCGGCCGGTAAGGAGGGAGACCAGGATAGGGGCTGCATAGCTCAATGTCAAGCAAATGACACCAACACCAGAGAAGGCATTGAAAGCGGCGGCGGCACCGAAATAGATAACACCAAGGATGATCTGGATTCCCATGCTGAGCATCATAGCGTTGAGCGGGACATCAAGCTTGGTGTTGACAGTCCTCCACAGCTTGTAGCCTGGGATAGCGCCATCACGAGAGAAGGCCCAGGTAGCACGGGATGCAGCAGTCGTGCATCCGATACCGCAAATCAGTCCTAGGACAAGGAGGGGAACGAGCAGTCCAATAGTTCCACCAGAAGATCCTACTGCGCTCTTGATAATGACGGGTACGGGCTGTCCAGAAACCAGAGCTGCGAGGTCGGCCTGGTTGGGGAGGACGAATACGAGAGGGATGAGGAAGACAAGGCCGCAGATAGTGTTCAATGCAACGGTAGCGACCATGGCCTTGGGGACCTGGGTGGCTGGCTCTCTGACTTCTTCACACATCCTATCTCAACTGTTAGCATTTGACTTAGTTTGGGTGGGAATTACTGCATATGGACAAAGCGAATGTCGCAACGGTATATGGGCTGTTAAGGGGGTGTCGCATAGGAAGTGTCGCATGGGAAATGTCGCTTGGGAGTGTGCATTGGGCAGGAACAAGCTGTTTCAAGTTGCTTGGGCAGGCAAGGGGAGGCTCACGAGACGATCATTCCAGTGGAGGAGGTTGCGTAGGCAGCGT
The DNA here is from genome assembly GCF_000338995.1 of Bipolaris sorokiniana ND90Pr. Classification (NCBI taxonomy): domain Eukaryota; kingdom Fungi; phylum Ascomycota; class Dothideomycetes; order Pleosporales; family Pleosporaceae; genus Bipolaris; species Bipolaris sorokiniana. Next base: position 742,748 of record NW_006911913.1, read on the forward strand.
GGAGGAGTCCGACCATGAAAGACCACCCGGGGACCCATCCAGAGTTAGAGGGATCGAATTCAGTAAAGACGTATTCGGCGCTTCGGCGACCATTCTTCGCAATGGCAAGGACGCATATGACAATGGCAATCACACCAGCAAAGGTCCAGAAAATGGCAAAGGTCTGTTCGGGTGTAAGTAATGCACACAGCAAGGCAGTGAAAGGGGCAATCTCACATCGAGCCAGGGCAAGTACTTGTTGCCAAAGGCAGACACGCAGTTGCAGAGGAGGGTGATGGCAAGGAAGATGAGGAAAACTTGATAGGGCTCGCCTGCCAGTACACCAACACCTGGAGAGGATTCGTAGACATTGGCGCATGCCACGACGAAGAGGGCTGTAGCAAAGTTGACTGAAAGAGTAATGGTAATGTTGCCGACTACGAAACACCAACCACATATCCACGAGGCGATTTTGCGGTAAGCGGGAGGCGTAATCATGAAGGTTTGGTAGTAGACACCGCCACTAGTGGGGTAAACACTGGTAATCTCGCCGAGGGAAGCGGCAACGGCGAGGATGATGAGGGATACGGCGAGCCAGCCCCAGATGATGTTGGTAGGACCGCCACCAACTACGGGATAGTAAAAGGTGGTTGCCAAACCGTAAGGGACGGAAGCCAGAACGAAGGACATGAAGGCAACTTGGGCAGTTGATCTTGATCGCACCAGTTCGGCCTTGTAGCCCATGGCAGCGAGGAGACCATCTGGATCGCTGGGGCCAGCAACATCGTCTCCAGACCCTGAGTAGGTGTTGCCCAACTTAGAGTCCTTCTCGATGCCATTGGGGCGCAGGGCATGGCCGTGGTCAGCGGCATAGGCATCCGACTGGGTGCCGTAGCGGTAGTCAGACATTGTGGGCGTGTCGCTATCGTCTGTGAAGAGGGAGCCTGGAGTCGGAATGGGCCTGGGAAGTTGTCGCAAAACAAATCTCTGTGGCATGTGCCAGACGGCGGATCAGCGCAGGCTTTGAAGGCCTGCAGAGGAACGTCAGTGGGCGCATGGTCCAAGGCGACTAGACAGTTTGGAGACAAGTCTTGTCAGGCTACCCACACGAATGTTGGATGGCAAAACTGTGCCGAGCTTGGGATCCAATTGCTGGCGGGACGGGTTCGGATAGGGCTCCCCAGAGGGTCTTGGAAAAACACCGAGCATGTGGAAAGCAGGCCCTAATGCATCCACGCTCCGCGCTCCACTGCCTGGGTAATGAGAGGGTTTCTAGAAGTGGGCCAGAGGTGGCGCTGCTGGGAGCCGATGATGAGCCGGCCGCCTAACGACATGCTTCAAGGAGAGTCCCTGGCAATGGCAATGCAACGCTGACCAAGGGTCAGCATGAAGGAGAGGCATGCGCTGATGAACGTATGGGGAGTGAAGGAGGCATTTCGCAGCGCGCCGTGTTTGAACCATGGGTTGAACCAATAGGATTTGTCCGAGTGTATCTCCCAAGAGGGCCATGGCAGCCGCCCGCTTCGGCTCACGCTCCAGATTCTGGCAGCGATCCGGGGTCACGGTCGTCCAAGCTACTCTACTTACTAGGCTGGAGCTGCATGGGCTCGTATCCGTGGAGCAAGTGTGTGAATAAGGGGCTAACGATTGTATACCGTAGGGATACCGTAGGGGTACACAAATAGAGGACGACTGTATGCGGTCTTGATTGTGTGAATGAGTTTGCGATCTGGACGCGCGAGAGATGGCAATCTCGACCCCTAAACGCGACCGCGAAGCGACATTCTTGCTAGCTGAGCTACTAGCACCACTAAGTAAAACGAATACTATCGCAAGCGACCCCTACAGCTAGACCTATCAGCCAACGACTCCGACACTATCTAGATCGAAAGCAGCCAACCTATCCGTCAAGCTAGGAAGAGCACCGCCACCAACAAAGATCTACTTACCGCGTTAACTAAAATCATCCAGCAGCAGAATGAAACGATCTAGAGCCTTAAACGCGAAATAAGAGAGATCAGAAAGAACTAGTAAGTGATTATTAACTATAATGTGAAACTTATTGACGAGATCGTGGAGCTAAAGACACGTGTTGATGACCTCGTGGCAACAAACTCTGGTACGCGTACCTGGGCTGAGGTAGCGTCCATAAGCGCACCTGCAGGACTAAATGCCACAGCTACGCCGCTAGCAAGCTAGTAGCATACTGATAGAACTGATCTCGCTTCTATCGACGTGCCTAGCGTCACTATAGACATTTCTAGGGTAGATGGCGAAAATGGCAGATTATTAGCAGGATTAGTTAGAGTAGCCGTGGAAAAAGAGATGCACACAATGGAGAACTAAGGAAACTAGCGATGCCGGGCGATTACCGTCGACCACGCGACCTAGAGCTAGATCTAGATTGTATGTAGAAACGAAGATGAGTGTAACGGCGCAGGCAAGACTACTCGGATCAGTATCGGCAGTAGTGTCACTCAGAGGCATATGGGAGTGCGTGGGACGTCAAACGAGCCTTGATTCGAATAGACACCTATAGGCCTTGTACGAAAGGATATCAAAAACCTATCGAGCTACTATGGAGAACGGGTGGGGTTTTATATCAGCAGATCTGCCCTAGGCTAGTTCGTGCCCATGTTCGGATCCCTTTCGGATGTTGGTTCGGTAGGTACTGTAACGGTTCGAGTACACATTGAACTGATATCCGAAAGGGATCCGAACATAGGCGCGCACTAGCCGAGGGCAGATCTGCTAATATAAAACCCCACCTTCTCTATACCGTAGCTCGATAGATTTTTGATATCCTTTCGTACAAGGCCTATAGGTGTCTATTCGAATCAAGGCTCGTTTAATGTCCCACGCACTCCCATATGCCTCTGAGTGACACTACCGCCGATACTAATCCGAGTAGTCTTGCCTGCGCCGTTACATTATATTAAAAATCTCACCACCGCCGGTGACGGCTTCAAAATAATATCGCAGCTGTCTGTTCAGACTACGTCCAATTCCAAGTGTATCCAGAGCCTATTCGGATTCTTACACCGTTACATCTAACATTCACCTAGACAGGATCCCCTTAATCTTCTGTCAACCGAAGCCTTTAGGTTTAGAATTTCCATCCTCTTACAAGTCGGATTAACTTCAGAAAAGTCGCGAAGAGTGCGCCAAAATAGAGACAAGGAAACTACTAAGAACCCATCAACTAAGGAATTAATCACTATAGTTAACCAAATCACCACTAGTTCTACGGAATTAGTAAGAAGAACAACTCGCCAATAAACGCAGAAACTCTAATAAGAAAGAACAGCTAGCAAATAGCCCGCTGCTAAGCTAGAAGAAGAAGAAGAATTAGAAGAGAATTATACTAGTATACTCTAGGCAGAAATTAATAGACTAAATACCTAAGTCGAACGATTAATGCGGGAAAATACTCTAACTCAGGATAAACTAGTACCTACAACTAAACCCCCTCCGACTCTAACTAAACAGCCTTCCTACTAATTAGTAAGGTTCTTATTAGTTACCCTAAACTCTCTATACGCTAAGCTCAGCAAACGTACTCTACCTATAGATAACCTTAGTAATAGAGTAAATCCTACGTTTAAGTAATAGCAAGCCTTAATATAAGATTAGCTTAGTATTAACTTAGATCACTATTAGAGCGAACGCGCAAGAATAGTATTAGTATAGAGTTATATAACTAGCACTGTAACGGTTCGAGTACACACTGAACTAACATCCGAAAGAGATCCGAACATGGGCACGCACTAGCCAAGGGCAGATCTGCTGATATAAAACCCCACCTTCTCCATACCGTAGCTCGATAGATTTTTGATATCCTTTCGTACAAGGCCTATAGGTGTCTATTCGAATCAAGGCTCGTTTGATGTCCCACGCACTCCCATATGCCTCTGAGTGACGCTACTGCCGATACTGATCCGAGTAGTCTTGCCTGCGCCGTTACAAGCACCGCTAAAAAATACCTAGAACTATAATACCTCGCCGAATTAGAGAAGGAACAGTTCCTCTATACTAAGGATATAATTTTATTACTTAAATTATATTTTATATCTAGAAATAAACAGGCGGAGAGTCAAGCAGCTTTCCACCGCCTATTAATAGGAAGAAAAGAGACCTTTACGAAATTCAAAGCGCACTTTATTAGTACAGCTATAAAAGAGTCCGTGTTATGGGCGGAGAGGCCTAGCGAATGAGTATGCTTCTACCTATCGTACAGAAGCTAAAAGATAAGAAAAAGAGAAGATAACTAAGTACAGACTTCTCTTATACCTGCTCGCTTCTGATCACGTGTCCATACAGAAGGTATATCACGTGGTCGAAGATCACGTGATCCTCTTCAGTAGAGATCACGGGCGCAGCCCTTTACAGTCCGTATTAAGATTAGAATAGTTCTTCTATCTATAGAAGAAGATTATACTAGCGCTACGAGCCCTAAATCTAGAATTTAAACATCTATAGGCAGGCTCATTTAAAAAAATAGTTTAATACCTAACAGCTTTTAATATAGAAAGAAGAAATGCACTAGTTAGTACTTACTTAGAACCTAAGCCTAGTTAGGTAGAAGTTTCCTTAATAAAACAAATTCCACGACTAATTTAGGATTTTTAACTATTACACGGGGTTGAGTGCTAATACTTCTCTAAGCTCGATCCGGGTTAGGGCGAGTAAGGATATGTGAATAGCGCCGTGAGGTAGTTGTCTGGCGATACAGTGGAGTAGGCGTGCTTATAAGATAGATAACAATAGATTTAACAATTCCTAATCTATATCGAATAGACTAACAAGTATTAATCTTGTAAAGTTAAGTAACTAGTAAGAAAGTACAATTTAAGTTAACCACAACGAGAGTAATAATGAAATCTATCCATCCTTATATCCTTATTGCTTCTAGTCCTGGCTTCATAGTCTTCACGAAATAATCCCTATATCTTCTAAAGTCCCTAAAGACATCTAGTCACGTGTGAGGGTGTCCTCATATACTAGCGCGGGATACTTAGTCTTGGCGTAAAGCTAGTTACGTGATCTTCGCCCCGCGATAATTATTACCTTCTAACGTGGACGTCCTTAGGCCTTCAGCTATCTCGTTATTTATTAAGGAGAGAATCCTTCTTATTACTTATAATATTACCTCCCCTCTTAGAGCTATTATCTTAATACTCTAGAATATCGTTTTCCTGTACCGCGTGTTAAGACGCCGGCTGCATATAAGGTTAGAGCCCGTCCACTTATTGTAGCCGTCTCTACCTTATAGCCTTCCTAACCATACTAAAGATCTAGTTGAACTACCGCGTCTGTACTTAGAATTCGACTTCTTAACGTTGGGCCTATACTAACCGTATAAGAGAATAAGATCGCGAAATGACTTTCTGTTATAAACGTTATAAAGAGAAGAATCTTTAGTGTTTTATAGATATAGTAACTAGTCACTATACTGGTTATATTTCTATTTCTGCTAAGTGTAGTCTTTTCGTGTCTAAGGAAGAGTGAGAGAAGGTTGAAGCTAAAAAGCAGTAAAAACGTCTTAAAATCGCTCGTGCTAAGGAACGCTAACTTTAGGCCGTGATAGAGACCGCCCGTCTTTATCGTAAGCTTCTAGAGGTTAAGGCGCGGGAGTAAGAATTCGCTAATCAAGATTATACTATCCTAAGTCTTTAGGACTAGGCGAAAGAGTAGGCCAAGGGGAACTCTGCTCCTAGTACGGGCCTTTCTGTTATTAAACTACCGCTATTTAAACTATCGGCTAATCTAGGCTGGTTATAGGCTAACTCTTTTAATCCTTCTTTTAATTATTCCTTCCTCTTTAAGGGGCTTCCCCTCACTTCTCTAGGTGCTTCTAGTAGTATTTACGTACTAGTGACTTATAGTTCGTTAGGTTTCCTTTAGGTTCTTAAGTATTGTAGTTTTTAGGCCATCCTTGCTACTTAACTAAGTACTTCTACTAACTACTAATTTTCTGTAGGTCCTTAATTTCTTCGACCTCGTACTCGTCGTCTTTAAGCTCTATGTCCGTTACTAGCTTAGTATCTAGAGATACTGTTATGGGCGGAGAGGCCTAGCGAATGAGTATGCTTCTACCTATCGTACAGAAGCTAAAAGATAAGAAAAAGAGAAGATAACTAAGTACAGACTTCTCTTATACCTGCTCGCTTCTGATCACGTGTCCGTACAGAAGGTATATCACGTGGTCGAAGATCACGTGATCCTCTTCAGTAGAGATCACGGGCGCAGCCCTTTACAATACTCCCCTCCTCCACTCGTACGGACATGTTTGCGTTTGTTTGTTTTCCTAGGAGCACGCGGCTGCCTAACTTGCGGTGGAGCAGCGGCGTTTGTTTGCTCTAGTGAAGGAGGATTTCCACGAGAGCAAACGCTCCCTCCGTACGATATGTAGAGCTGCCGTCTCTCTCCTTCAGCTTTTTCTTCCTTTGTGTTAAATCAATTTGACTCCACTACTACACAGATTTCTTCTTTTCTTTCTGACCACACTCGTACGATGCCGCCGAAAGCGCAACCACCCCCTCGCGGTGTTTGGGCCAACGCAAACACCAACAGTTTGCAGTTTTGCACTGACGGTGGCCCCAATGACACTATTAACAACGTGGCTAACCAAATCTTCGACGCTGCCCACCAGGCTCTGACTCGTACGACGCTAGGCGCTGTACTGCCAACTTTCAACATGCTAGGCGCTGTCAACCTGAACGAGTATCGTGTCTAGTTTATCTTC
>NW_006911913.1:754700-760386 GCF_000338995.1 Bipolaris sorokiniana ND90Pr
CCCCTCGTGCCGTACGGAGGTAAAAGGGCTTTCATCTCTTGGAGTTCTTCTCGTACGCCTTCAGCGTCCTTAAGTCTTATAGCCATTTGGTCTAGGTTTCGTCGGAGTAGATTATTCGTTGCATTAAGTTGGCTCCAGCTTTCTGCGAGCTCCTCGTACGTCGGAGGCCTTGGCGGGGCGTTACTAGGTTCTGGGTTTGGCATAGGCTCATGTAGCCCCATCGTTATATCTTGTTCGTTTTGCATTCTCAATTCTCTCTCGCTCCGTACGAGAGAAAAGAGTAAGAAGGGTTAAAGTGATCTTTTAGCTTATGTTATGGGCGGAGAGGCCTAGCGAATGAGTATGCTTCTACCTATCGTACAGAAGCTAAAAGATAAGAAAAAGAGAAGATAACTAAGTACAGACTTCTCTTATACCTGCTCGCTTCTGATCACGTGTCCGTACAGAAGGTATATCACGTGGTCGAAGATCACGTGATCCTCTTCAGTAGAGATCACGGGCGCAGCCCTTTACAGATACTAGTTCTAGGAGTTTTTTATAAAAGATAGGGTGGATTTGTATACCTTATAGGAGTTTTAACTTATAGTTTACTTTTCTTATTTCCTCTAGAATTTTAAATAGTCCTATTTGGAGGTTATCTAATTTTCTATATAGTTATTTAGTTTTCAGGTTTTATCGTAATAAGAAAACTTTATCCCTCTTCTTAAAGGTTAGTCTCTTAATTCTTAGTTTATTCGCTGTTTTGGATGTCGTAAGGTTTTGTTAAGCTATATTCTTACTTAATTCTTTATATAATTCTCGCATAAGTCTTACTTTATCGTCTACTTCTATCGCGATACTTTTAATATCTTTCAGATCTTGCTAAGTAATTAGCTCGTATCCGTAGTTCGCGTAGTATGGTGAATGCTTTATTATTACTGATTTTGTACTGTTGTAGGCCAATTACGCTATTAGTAGCAACTCTACCTAGTTATTCTATAATTTATTAGCGTATATCTGTAGGTACTATTCTAATATCTAGTTCGTTCGTTCCGTCTAGCCATCTATTTCGGGGTGAAAGCTTATTAAAAGCTTCTTTTTAACACCTATCCTTGCTAGAAATATATTCTAGTATTTAGACGTAAATAGTTTATTACGATTAGTAATGAACTCTTTAGGTATTCCGTGCTCTAATACTAATGCTTTAGTAACTTTGTACGCGCATTTGTCTACTATAATAGTCTCTTCTATAGGCATAAATTTTACTACCTTAGTTAATTAGTCTATAATTACTAAGATTATGTCGCAAAATTAGGCTAATCTTAGTTCTAACGATTTTAGGAGCTTTACTATAAAGTCTATTATTACACTTATCTATAGTCTAGACGGTGGCTATAGAAGTTATAATAGGCCGTAGAGCTTATGTCTCTTGAGCTTATTCTAGTGATATACTAAATAGTTACCTAGTATTTCCTACACCTTCGTACGCATACGTAGTATTACAAACACCTTAGCTAGTCGTCTAACTATTTCTTTAATTCCTGCATATCTATACTCTTAGAACTCGTATAGTTCCTATATAAGACTTAATCTTATATATAGAGGTACATATATTCGATTCTTCAAAACTATATCTTAGTACTCTCATTCGTCGTTCAATAGTTTATTAGAGCCTACTTCGTTAGGCTCGAACTGCCAGCTAGCTGCTCGCTGCTACCATTACTATTATAGCGTTTCTATCTGCTCGGCCACCTTAGCTACTTTAGCTAGTTCCAGCTAGTTATACTTCAGACTACTATTAGGCATCTTCTTAAGTAAGGCGTTATATAGTTCCTTATAAACCTCTTCGCGCAAATTAGACCTCCTACTTAAAGCGTCTACTACTCTATTAAGCGTTCCCGCGCGGTACGTAATCTTAAAGTCGAACTAAGCTAGCATCTCTGCCTATTACACTTATCATTAGTTAAGTTTTTTTCGTTATTATAAAACTCGTCAAGTTCTAGTAATTAGTAAAAACCTCAATCTGGTCGGGGAGTCCTAACAGGTATACTTCCTATTATTTAAAGGCATTAACTACTCCAAGTAGTTCCTTATCATAAATATTGTAATTAAGTTCTACTCCTAAGAACTTTCGTAAATAGTAGAACACTAGTCTCTATTTTTTATCTAGGCACTGCTATAACAGCACAGCTCTAAGTGCATAGTCAGACGCGTCAGTCTTAACTCTAGTAGGTCGTTAAGGGCTGTACATCTCGAGTACTAGTACCTCTAGAAATATCTACTTAATTTAATTAAAAGCCTCTTAATGTTCCTGTTCCTATTTAAAACCTATTTTCTTTTTTATTACTTCCGTAAAGGGTACTATAATCTTTAAATAATCTCTAATAAACTTTTAATAATAATTCGCAAATCCTAAAAAGGACTAAATATCTTTAACTATTTTAAGCTTTAGCTATTCCTGTACAGTCTATATCTTTTTTAGGTTTATTTTTACTCCTTTAGTTAATATAATAAATCTAAGGAATTCCGTTTCCTATATGTGGAATTTACACTTTCCTAGTTAAAAGTATAGCTTATATTCTTTAAGCTTTTATAAAACCTTCTTAATATACTTAATATATTCTTCGCGTGTACCGCTAGAGTATACTAGTACATCGTCTAGATACGCGGTAACAAAGATTCTAAGGTACTCGTAGAGTGCGTTATTAATAACTAATTAAAAGGTTACTAGCGTATTCATTAATCTGAACGGCATAACTATATACTTAAAGAGTCCGTACTTCGTTTTAAACGCTGTTATCTATTCGTAACCTTCTTTAATTCTAATTTAGTAAAATCCTTCCTAAATATTAAACTTCGTAAACTACTTAGCTCTCTAGAGTTAATCTATAAGTTCTGTAATAAGTAGTAAGAGGTACTAGTTCTTCTAAGTAACGCTATTCAACCTCCTAAAGTTAACATATAGTCGCCACTTCCCGTTAGGCTTCTTTACGAATAAAATAGGTGAGGCCATTAGACCTAATCCTAGTCGGATAAATCCCTTTTTTAAGTTCTTTTAGAAGTAATCCCGTAGCTTAGCATCGTGCTCAGGCGCTATAGGGTACATTCCTCTTAGGCTTAACTTCACTCCTTCCTCTAGGATAATCTCATGATCCTAATCCTAGTGTTCTACTAAGTCTATTACTTCGTTTTCCTCAAATAGTTCCCTGAACTCGTCTGTCTAGTATTCTATTAGAATCGCTAACTATAGTACTAATCCTTCCTTCGTGGTCGCAATCTACCATATCTAAATAACTCCTATACTCTAAGAGTCCTTCGCATAGATTCTCGCGATCTTATGCGGTAAGATTATACCAAATCTTCTATTCTAGGTTGCGCGCTAATTTGTTGGGCGTGTCTCGTATCGTACTCTAGTAACCTTATATATAGGTTCTCTACTAAGTATTATTTTCTTTTGCTAATCTATGGCAGAGTTATACTTTAGTAACTAATTATAGCTAATTATTATCTTAGTATCTCCTAGATCTATAATGCTAATTCTTTCTCAGCTTTCTTAACTAGCTAGGCGTAACGTTACTACCTTAGTCTTAAGTCGAATCTAGCCGTTCCTATATATCGTAGGACTATCGTTAGCTAATACTACTCGCATTGGAACTTTCTTAGTTTAATAGGGTATGTCGTTGTCTTCCACCACTCGTAGTAAGATAACGGTTCGTACTACCCCACTATCTATAAGCGCTAGTACCTTATATCCGTCTATAAGTACTGTGGCTCGTAGCTACAGGTCTTACGCTCCCACTTCTCGCACTTCTTTAAGAGTCGTTTTAGGACTACCTTTGCTAGCGTAACTCTATCCCTAGCAGCATCCTAGTTTTTTAGCTTAGAGAGTCGTTCTTTCTACAACTTCCTCCGTTCCTTAGGAAACCGTCCCGCGCCGATTTTAGCGTTATAGTAATCGGTACATTAATCATTATAGTAAAAGCTCTAATAGATGTTATAGTATAGTATCTCCTTCTTCGCAGTCCTTTCCCTTAGTTCCAGCTTCTTACTTTTATAAATCAGGCAATCCGTTACCTCACAAAGGTTCGCTAGTAGAGTGCTATAGTAGTAATCGTCTACCTTTTAAGCATTCTTAAACTATTATTAGTGTAGGGCGTATCTGGTTTTATAATGCGTCCACAGAAGTTTAGCATGTTTTACTTCTAGTGTGTCCCGTACTTAGGCTCTATGCATTCTGCAGTTCTTTACTATATATTTCTTAGCGGATATTATACTATAGTAGCAGTCGTCTACCCTTCTAGCTTTCCGTCGTTATTTCTTATAGAATTAGCAGTTAATCGTGCACTTAATCCAGCATAGCTCCTTATAAGCTTCCTTTTCTCCTAGCTAGTGTATATAGCAATGCTATACTCGACATTTGTTATGCTATAAATTAGTATGGCAGCAATTATCCTTATTGTCCCTAGTCTTTTCTCTCTTCCTTAAGTAGTAATCATACTATCTTGGACAGTCGACCTAATATAGGCGCTCGTGTTGCTCTATTCATTCCTTAAATAACTAAGGTGTCCCCTTATTATTAGGTTCCTTAAACCTAGGTTGTTTCTAGGCTGCCCAGCAGGTAATTTTCTCTACTTAGGATTCTAAGACTATAATTCGTCCTTCATAGTTATAATCGTTAGCTAAGTGCGTAGTAAGTCCGCAAATCTAGCACTATTAATTTCTTAGGCGGCGTAACACTTCGGCCCCTTTAATCTACTAATCCGTTGGTAGTAGTGCGTCCTACTTAAAGTCTTAGAGTCCTATTGCCTCTTATACTAGCTTAAACGCTTCGTCTATAGCTTATCTTGCTTTATTGTATAGGTCTAGATCGCTAAGGGTTTCGTCTAGTTCCTTAGTTGGGTATAGTGTTGGTATCTAAATTATCCTAATCTTTACTACTCCTTGCTTGACTTCGTTTTCCGGGTAGTCTCTACGGAAGTATCCTAACTTCCCGCATTAGAGATATGCTTTATTATTATAACGCTTCTAGCGTTCTTCCTTAGAAAGGCCGTCGTTAAACTTTCCTTAAGTATTATTCTTGTTCTTAGGCCTATCTTGTATCTTGCTAGTTATATACGTGTCGCCGTCTTTATTCTTACGGTTACGTTGTCGTTAAGAGTTAGCGAACGGGTAGCGAGGTTAATCTCCTTTCCTAGCCTAGTTTCATTTCTATAGTCTTATATTAATTCTTATTACTAACTCAATTAGCGCGTATAGATCCTTCGGCTTATTATAGTATATAAGTTCATCCTTAATTATTTCCTTTATGTTACAAGTAACAAGAAAGACTCTCTCCTTGACAAATGACGAGATGGCTGAAGGCCTAAGGACGTCCACGTCAGAAGGTAATGATCAACGCGGGGCGTCGATCACGTGACTTGGCATCCCGCCAAGGCATGGCCTCCGGGAGGCCACCGCATAAAGGGAAGCCAACGTCCTCCCAAACCTCCCGCCAAGATGGGATGTCGGGAGGACAGGACAAGAAGCAATGAGGATATAAGGATGGATGGATTTCATTATTTACTCTCGTTGTGGTCAACTCAAATTGTACTTTCTTACTAGTATCTTTACTTAACAAGATTGTCACAAGTTAGTCTATCAAATAGATTAGTCTTGTCAAACCCTCCTTAAGCACGCCAACTCCACTGCATCGCCAGACAAGCCTCAC